>NW_024533102.1:17500-144088 GCF_016097555.1 Gigantopelta aegis
ACACACACACAAACGCACACACACACACATTCATATACAGTGAAACCCCTCTAAACCTGACATCCTCGGGACCAAGATATACATATACCTATACATATGCACATACACATACACATACACATACACATACACATTTACATACACACACACATACAGAAACATATACATATAGCACATTGATGTATTAATCATCGGCTATTGGATGTCAAACATTTTGGTAATATTGACATATAGTCTGAGAGAGAGAGAGAGAGAGAGAGAGAGAGAGAGAGAGAGAGAGAGAGAGCGAGAGAGCGATAGAGAGAGAGAGAGAGAGAGAGGGGGGGGGGGGGGGAGGGGGAGGGGAGATATCACACAAATATACCAGTGATCAAAATATATTTTTGTAAAAAGAGATCCGGGATATCATCATGTGGGTTGAGTAGTAGGAAATACGCTGACTTTAAGATAAGTACGACGTATAAATGTAAGTGAAAGTCGACATTCATTCAGTTCATTCATTTCAACTTATTTTCTTGCTTATATCCAAGTAAGGTTCAAGCATGCTGTCCTGGGCACACACCTCATCTATCTGGCTGTCTGTCTAGGACAGTGTGTTAGTTGTTAGTTATTAGTGTTTAGTGAGAGAAATGAGTGTGTAGTAGTCTTACACCTACCCACCGAGTCGATAAAACAAACTCGCTCTGGGTGGAAGCCGGTACTGGGCTGCGAACTCAATACCTACCAGCCTTAATTCCGATGGCTTAACAACGACACTACCGAGGACGGTAGTCAACATTAATTTATCGCCAAAACTGGGACATAGCCAGATACACATACAGGCACGCGTGAACACACATAAATATACATGCTTGCATGCATACAGCATCCATCCATTCATCCGAGGCAGGACGTAGCCCATTGGTAAATAAGTCGCCTGATGTCAGGTCTGTCTAGGATCGATCCCCGTAAGTGGACCCATTATATTATTTATCGTCCCAGCCAGTGCGCCACGAGTGGTATATCAAATAACGTTATATGTGCTATTCAGTCTGTGGGATGGTGCATACAAAAGACCCCTTGCTACTAAATGATGGGTTTCCTCTCTAAAACTCTAGCCGATGATTCAGAAATGAATCAATGTGTTCTAGTGTTGTCGTTAATCAAACCAAGCTTTAAACCATCCATTGATCCATCCACGTACGTACCTACATACCAACCCACCCATATACCAATATTCAATTTTATACATGGGGTGGGATGTAGCCCAGTGGTAAAGCGCTCGCTTGATACGCGGTCGATTTGTGATTGGTCACTGTCGGTGGGCCCATTGGGCTATTTCTGGATCCAGCCAGTGCACCACGACTGGTATAGTCTGTGGGATGGTGAATATAAAAGATCCCATGCTACTAATGAAAACAAATGTAGCGGGTTTCCTCTCTATGACTGTGTCAAAATGACCATATGTTTGAAATCCAATAACCGATTATTAATAAATCAATGTGATCTAGTGGTGTTGTTAAACAAAACAAACTTTTTTTTAACATATATACATAGATAGTAGATACAAGCACACACACACACAGAGAGAGAGAGAGAGAGAGAGAGAGAGAGAGAGAGAGAGAGAGAGAGAGAGAGAGAGGAGTATTAACAGTGTTTTTCGGTAGCGTCAATATCATTTTTAGGAATAAACAAATATATATATATATATATATATATATATATATATATATATATATATATGATATTGACGATACCAAAACTCACGAGGGTAATAATCTCTTTATCATGTTTTTGTAAACTGTACACGCAACTTTAATTCCATCCCAATTCAAATGACGTAAGAATATGTGGCGCGGTGTCTTTTTGAATGGAAATGACGTCAAACTTGACGTAATTTTGGTGTCCTTACATCAAATTAAACTAGTGCTTAACAGGGTTTTTTTGTTTTCTGAACGCTGTACAGATTTCCGTGTAAAGTTACTATTGAAATGTTTTATTTGATGACTATGAATGCATACGTCAATTGTTGAGTGTCACCCTAGTTAATAAGCATAGTGCCGTGACTTCGATTAATTTGCAAAGTTATTAAATTCTTGAAGTATGTGATATAAAAAATATCACATACTTTTATTTCACTGAAAATGAAAGATCTTATATGATAAACACACACACACACACACACGCACGCACGCACGTACGCACGCAGAGAGAGATAAATAATGCAGATAGTCACAAAATAGATACAATTCACTGTTTATCAAAATAAAACTGTGTTGGGTTTGAATTTTGTACCACAGCCAGCTGTTCACTATATGATAATATCTGCTACATTTAGGACCTCTCAAATTATTACGGCTGTTAGACTTGATAATGAGAGAATGAAACAGAATATAATGCTTTTAAATACACACTTCATTAACAGAACTATGGTGCAAACGAGGATATTTTTTTTTAAATCGACACATTCGCTTCTGACAATCAGGTCTGAAACCAAAAATTCCTATTTTCAGAGATCTTATTCACTTTCAGAGTAGAAGTATTGACATTTTAATCATGATTGGATCCATTTACTAATAACATAATAACATACAGGTAAACACAATAATATGTATATGGATAATGAAATCAACTGCATAAACGTTTTAGATAATTTGACTTCGTTTCGCTTATAGTCCCATTATATCTCCCGCATTGGTGGTGCATGCATATATTATGATAATACGTGACATTTGATATTAGGTCGGACATTGGTATCATGATCAAATGATGTAAATGTGAAATCTGTAACTTAACATTACGTGATTAAATTTTAAACAGCATTAACGGGGCTATATGTATTTAAAACACTACTATGTACATGCGCCTGTATAACTATCGATGTTCGCCATTATAGGTAGCACTAAACCAATTAATTTCCGGCTGGGTCGAAGTTCGAGGTGCACTTTTGATAGAGAAGTGAACGCCACAAGTCCTGTGATTGGTTATAAATGTGAGTGTGTTGGTTATAAAAAACAAATAGTGTCATCTGGGCTAAAACTGTATGAAATTTTATTTGATGTAGTACCACCGTGTCAAGTAGCCTTGTGCTTGGAACATGTATGGGGTACCTGTAAAATAAAGTACTCAAATTTTGTGAGAAACTAGGGGTGCTGTAGAAACATCTGGTTATACCGAAAATGAGCCATGAAAGGTACCATTTTCTGCAGTTAATACTTCGAGGTAGGGGTTGTAGTATTGATATTTATAGGTCATAGTTTAGTTGATATATTGCATATAGTGTTTTTAAACACAAACGTTAACATGGTCGCCTATGGGATTTTATTCCGTATAGTCCAACCTATAACTTCGCCTATTGTCACGTGTCATAACTCAGGAATCCAGCACAGTGGAATTATATAAATGTGTGTCTTAATAATATAGCGAAAATAAATGTGTGTAGGATTATTCTGTTCGTCAGTAATAATAAGTGAGGTTTCTATGTTTAGTTTCAGAATTGTTGTTACCTTGATTTTACACTGTTTCATATATAGTGATGTGGCGTTATTTGGGAAGTTGCCCCTGAGCCACCCCGTTTTTGTTATATATGGGTTGGATGTGCACTAGTGAACAGTTGTTTTATCATATGATAAACCTTCTATGTTTAGTTTCAGAATTGTGGGTCTAATCTGAATATTGAGCTGAATCTTCGAATTTCGACCTTTAACGGGGCGTCACGTCCAGATAGGGTCTTGAGCCACCCTAGACTCTTCACATTACCATATAACGTGCACTATAGGATGGATCTGTAGAATTTCATAAACTTTCTATGTTCAGTTTCAGAGCTGCATGACTCCAAACGAGTATGGTGTAGTTATACTGTGTACCATATATATATGGCTGGGGCGTTTCCTCGAAAGATGCGCCTGAGCCACTCCGTGTTTGTTATAATATGGGTTGAATGTGCACTGCTGAACACTTGTTTATCATATGATAAACATTCTATGTTTAGTTTCAGAATTGTTGTTACCTTGATTTTACACTCTGTTCCATATATAGTGATGGGGCGTTATTTGGGAAGTTGCCCCTGAGCCACCCCGTTTTTGTTATATATGGGTTGGATGTGCACTAATGAACAGTTGTTTATCATATGATAACGGTTCTATGTTTAGTTTCAGAATTGTGGGTGTAATCTGAATATTGAGCTTAATCTTAGAATTTCGACCTTTAACGGGGCGTCACGTCCAGATAGGGTCTTGAGCCACCCTAGACTCTTCACATTACCAAATAACGTGCACTATAGGATGGATCTGTAGAATTTCATAAACTTTCTATGTTCAGTTTCAGAGCTGCATGACTCCAAACGAGTATGGTGTTACGTTGAAAGTTGCCCCTAAGCCACCCAGTATTTGTTATATATCGGTTGGATGTGCGAGACTTAGGCGAAGTTGCATGCATCGCCATAGAACCGATGTTTGTCCCGTAGTAATTATTATATGATATTTGAAATATCTTTAAAATTAATACATAAACCACATAACAAGTAAGACAAATTCCATACATGGCTTCAGTTTACTCGATTGTCAAAAACATTTTCATTGGTCGACTGTTGACAAATACAGCCAATAAACAAACGTCTTAGCAATAGCACAAAACAGTCGATAATACCAAGTTCAGGTTGCAATGGAGAATGCAGAATGATAAACTCTGGATTTAAAAATATAGAAAATTTAAAATAAATTCAGAAATGATTGCTTCCCAAAAATATAATGATAGCGAATTTGGAATTTGGAATTTGGAAAGTTGGTCGCCCTGCTTAGCTCTGTGCTTTATTTCCGAGCCTAACTAGATTATTTTACATCCCTAAGCCACCCTCGATTCACCATATTATTATAGGACATACACCTAAATGTGGATCGTAGATTTTGAAGAATGTTGTATAATTCAGAAAAAAAAACCCTGAATGTTGAATGTTGTTCTGTCAGAGCAATATTCAATATTGAATGTTGAACGTTGACTATCGAACCAACTTCAGCTTCCCACACAGCAATAAGTTATTTAATATATATAACCCCTCCCTCCAAAGCATCACTACAATCGTTACAATTTTAGGTAACCATTGGTATAAAGTAATATAACCCACAAATTAAAAAAGAAAGATTAAAAGAATATAATTTTTTTAAAGTATTCTACCGGTTCAGAAAATATTTTGCTCCAGCACTTTCTTGCCACGTGACTTCTGGAGAATCAATTATTTCAGTCAACTTGTAAATTAACTGATTCATTTGACTTGATTCTAAGAAGAAATAGGAAGCGGGGTCTAGACTTTACTTTGTTTTATTATGATACTATCTCGTATTCTCAGGAGTCGGGCCCGTCCGCACCACTATACCAACCCATGACGACTGGACTATATTATACCCTAGTCTGATTCTCTGTCTCTCTCATTCAGACGGATCCGGCTTCTCAAGATCTGTATTTCAGCACAGCACTACACCTTCAACGTCTATTGACTGTCAATCTAGTGGTTTTCTTGACGGGATGCAACCCATCTCGTCCCTACAAGCTGTGCACCCTAACAGCTTTAACGAGGCCACTCACGTGGACATATAGATCGGACTTGAAACTTTTAGACCTTCGTTCAAAAGTTCATGTCAAAATTACTTTCTTTTTTTCAATATTATTAAATAGTCCGATCCTCTCTTCTTTCTCTTATTTATTTTTGGACTGTCCTTCTGAAATGCTCCAGATTATATAAATATTCGACCGAGCAGTCAATTCTTTTTATTTTTGGCTTGTAACTTTTTTTCTTCTTTTTTAAAAATTCTATTAACTTTTTTACTAATTGCTATTTTCAAAATTCTGCCCATTTTCAATTTTTAAAAAAGAAGAAAAAAAGTTACAAGCCAAAATCTGGAGCATTTTAGAAGGACAGTCCAAAAATAAATAAGAGAAAGAAGAGAGGATCGGACTATTTAATAATATTGAAAAAAAGAAAGTAATTTCGACATAAACGTTTGAACGAAGGTCTAAAAGTTTTAAATTCCGATCTATATGTCCACGTGAGTGGCCTCGTTAAGGCCGTTAGGGTGCACAGCTTGTAGGGACGAGATGGGTTGCATCCCGTCAAGAAAACCCCTATATTGACAGTCAATAGACGTTGACGGTGTAATGCTGTGCTGAAATACAGATCTTGAGAAGCCGGATCCGTCTGAACGAGAGAGAGAATCAGACTAGGGTATAGTCCAGTCGTCATGGGTTGATATAGTGGTGCGGACGGGCCCGACTTCGGAGGATACGAGATGGTATCACAATAAAACAAAGTAAAGTGTAGAAAAAGAGTAGTAGGGGCCGACCCCGTTTCCTATTTCTTCTTAGAGTGGGGCGGTCAATCTTCCAGTGCTGCTAGGACAGGCTCGGACATGTAGAGACTAAACGCGAACAACCGTGGCGTTCTGCAGAATGGCCGTCATACGAGTCACGAAAAATACAAGTCAACATAGTCAGACGGAGAAATGACGTGGAGGCAAGGAATCTCGCTAAAAAAAGAATCCAACCTGGTGGTGCAGACTGTCGAAACGAGAAGCGTTCCAGCGTTCAATCAGTTCCAATGGCCGCATACATCCCAGTAGAAAACTTCACTTCGTTGACAAAAACAACAAAAGTGAAGGATTCTCAAGTCGAGCCGCGAAAGCACGTGCAGTGTGCACAAACACGTCTTACCGCGACGAGCTGCAGACTGGGAATCTGCAGATATCAGCAAGAGCAAATGATGCAATTTCAATGAATCCAGGTGGTTTGATAGCAAAACCAACCGGAAAATTGCAATTATGTGAATGTGTGGCTTCATCCCTTTGGATTTCATTTAATCATGGAGAGCTCCAATGTTTCCAAGTCAAATTATAACTCTACTATTATAACAGAAAACAATGGGAAGTCAGCTCTGTTGTCTACACCGATTGCTCAGTGCTGCACCCAACTACTAGCACTGTTACTTGAGTTGTTACCAAGCATATCAAAGAGGTTTGTTAATAGGCATGTTTTTTTGTTTTTTTGTTTTTAAACAATATTTATTAACGTTTACCGTTTGGGATTGACCAACAGGCGATGCCTATATTAAGGTCTCTCCCTACATTTTACAAATACAATTTTTACAAAACATAACAGACAAAACAATAGTTGTGAGAAAAACAATCACACACAACGCACGAGAAACAGACAGAAGGAGAGAGAGACGCACTCAACACATTTTATTTACGGTTATATGACGTCAGACATATGGTTAAGGACCACATATATTTTGAGAGGAAACCCGCTGTCGCCACTACATGGGCTACTCTTTCCGATTAGCAGCAAGGGATATTTTATTTGCGCTTCCCACAGGCAGGATAGCACAAACCATGGCCTTTGTTGAACCAGTTATGGATCACTGGTCGGTGCAAGTGGTTTACACCTACCCATTGAGCCTTGCGGAGCACTCACTCAGGGTTTGGAGTCAGTATCTGGATTAAAAATCCCATGCCTCGACTGGGATCCGAACCCAGTACCTACCAGCCGATGTAGACCGATGGCCTAACCACGACGCCACCGAGGCCGGTGAAGAGAGAGGGAGAGGGAGAGAGACAGAGACAGAGACAGAGAGAGAGAGAATGAATGAATGAGAATTGTCAGATAATGTCAAAGCGTTTGCTTGCAACAATAAACTGTTGAACCATTTTAAACATGTTAACGTTTTCTTGGTCATCAAAATTTGGATTTCCAAGTAAAAGCACTTTGTAATTTAAATTTGAGTAAGCAAATAGAAATTGAGCACGCTGTCTGTCATAGTTTGGGCAATGGAGTAAGAAATGTTCAGAATTCTCAATAGGATGGCGACAGGCACAGATTGGAGTATCCGATATAAAACGTGTAAATTTGTGTCCATTTAGGTCGCTAATATTTAGACGATGACGACAGTGTAATATCTCTGGTCTTCTCTCACACGTGTAAAAATAAAATGGAGTTTTAGTTTTGTTTGCATATAAGTGTTTTTTAAAGCAACTTATGGATAAAGAATTTCTAGTATTATTTTGGTAGTTTGTTCCATAATTTAACTCCTGAAGGGAAGAACGAATCAGAAAATAGTTTTGTTCGGCTTCCAAATCCTTGCAAGTGATCAGCATCACACAACGGGTAGCGAGAATGTTCTGATACTGTTTTGGGCAATTTTTGGGATAGGTAAGCCGGAGTCATACCTTTACAAAGTCGATACATCATACATAATTTGTGGCATTTTCTTCTCTCTTATAAAGGCACAAATCCAGGCATGTTTTCATAAGCTTATGTACGTTATATTCAATTTACTTCTTCATTTCCTTTGAAATGTTATAGCTTACCAGGTGTACATAACATATGGTACATAATATAACCATTTACAGACATAATGGAAGGTGTTGGTATAACACAGTAAAGGAGAATATGATAATATGTGTACAGAACTTTATTTAAAACCAAGTAACCATAGATTCACGCCACCTTATTATTTTGTATAAATATTTTCCTAACTTACATACTTTGTTTACATTACTAGTAGGTAATAACTTTATTACTTTAAAGATACATGTATATTGAAGGATGCTATAATAATGATTAATATATAATCATAAAAAAGTGCAAGTCCATACAGTTTGAAACTTTAATCCTAGTGTAGTAATCACGGAAGTAATCATAAATTACGATTACATTAGCAATGTAATCGATTACGATTATGATTACATAGTATTCTCAAACAGAATAATCGATTACGATTACATGAAAATATGTAATCGATTGTAATCGATTACGATTACTGATTACGATTACCCCATGTCTGATATATATATATATATATATATATATATATATACTGAACAAAATAAGAAACTTCCGCTAACTTTGCTTGAACATAACTTGATGAATAATTGTTATATATGCGATTAAAGACTGTTCCATGATGCATCGTTTGGTGCAAAAATCATGGCCATAGGTTAACAGAAACTGGGAGAAATTTTGACCAAGTGTGGTAGGGGTTAAAAAACTAAACACCCACTTAATAACGGGTATGACCACCTCTTGAATTAACCACTGCAGTGCATCGCAGGTGCATAGAATTGACTAAAGTGTTGATTTCTGCCTGTGGAATATTGTTCCATTCCTGAATGAGCGCTTGACGAAGTTCGTTGACGTTAGCGGGTGGGTTTGGGACGACGCCTCAATCGTCTGTCCAGACTATCCCAGACATGCTCGGTGTGGTTGAGATCAGGACTTTTAGCGGGCCAGTCATCAATGAAATCAATGTTATTTGTCCTAAGAAAATTTACAGTGTCTCTAGCTGTATGAGAGGTGGCATTATCATGCTGAAAAATCGAGATGTTGGCGTTGTTATGGAACAGAGGAATGACGTGATGAGCGAGAATGTCATCGCGGTAACGTTGAGCATTTAAATTGCCATCAATGACGACTAGTGGTGAACGATAACCATGGGCAATGGCTGCCCAGACCATGACAGAACCCCCACCCCCGAAACGATCTCGTTCAAGAACACAACAGTCAGCATAGCGTTCATTTCTCCTACGGTAGACGCGCACTCTGCCATCACCACGTTGTAAAGAAAATCTGGATTCATCCGAAAAAAGAACGGTATTCTAGCGTCGCCGTATCCAACGAGTGTGTACACGTGCCCAATTAAGACGATTTAGAAGATGACGTTGCGTTAAAACGCATCCGACGTAAGGACGTCGTGCATGTAAACCGTTCTCCCGCAGACGATTACGAACAGTTTGCCCACTGATTCGGTTATTATGAAGCCCAGGTGTGTTAGCAGCAGTAGCAGTGGCAGTTTGGAATCGATTGCGTAAATGCGTGTTCATGATATAGCGATCTTGACCACGCGTTGTAACACGCGGACGTCCACGACGTGGCAAGTCGTTGGTGCTTCCTGTGGTTCGAAATCTTACGCGAAGATTTCGTATCGCTCGACTAGAACTCCCAACATGCCTTGCAACGTCTTCTGTTGACATGCCAGCATCAAGCATGCCAATCGCCCGTTCGCGTAAATTATTGGGTATTCTTGGCATACTAAAAATGCTACAATGTAAAAAACGTTAATTTTTTTTACAAATTTTGAAGCGTTTTCGTTCACTTGACAACAATGTCAGTAAGACAAGTAAAACAAATTGACCGAATACTACACGGGACATGTCGAACCATGCATGCACGTGCAAATTGAATTTCACGTTGTCGACGATTAACAATGCAAAAATAATCGATAAAATTCATGAATCCTGATAATACAGCTCAAGGCTAATACTACCTATATAATTTCATTACACAATGAATTCTTTAACACAACAAATACTATATGTACAAATCGGAAGTTTCTTTTTCTGTTCAGTATATATATATATATATATATATATATATATATATATATATATATATATATATATACTGTAGAACATGAACGTTTTGCGAACAACAAAGTATTACGAAAACTGCGAACAACTAATCATCGCAGTACTTTATACACGCAATAATATAGCGACTTTACTAACAAATAGAACAACCAAATTTGTTTAACTACATTGATTTATTGCATATCACACTATCATTCAATGAACAAAACGAAACAGGAATCATTGTCAATCACAATGTGTAATTAGCAAACATTAATGTTTATTTTCCTAGTAAAGTTCACACCACTGCAAGCAGACCTGATGATCGCCAGCCACGCGTAACGGTTTCTTTATCTTTCGATAACTTGCCACAATCCACCGGGCGTGAAACGGTTTGATCAAGCTGATTCTTAAGTCAACAGGCTTGTTGGTGTTTTCTTTTATGTTCTTGGCCACAATGTCAGCATACCACTCGGTAAATTTTTCCTTGATTGCTAATTTAAACTCCGAACAGAACATAACAGAACATAACTTTATTTCACTCGGGCCGCTATTCAGCGGCATATGAGGTACATTAACAATAATTATATGACAGTGACAAGATGGGGTTTACAGGAGAAAATTTACATGTACAATATCAAACAAAATAAATCTAATAATAATAATAATACAAAATGAAATATATTTCTAATAGTAATAATATATATATATATATATATATATATATATATGCAAACATGGATAGTAGTAGTCGGAATAAGACAGCATAAGCTTGGGAGACAATTCTTTTTAAGGTTTACCGAATTTATCCGTAATTTCTTTTATTAATTTGCACAACTTTTTTAGAAGACTTATTTTGTCATTAGTTGTTTAAATTGGGTTTGTTGTAATAATATGGCTTTAACAAAAAATTTCGGGAGTTATTAAAGAAAGAGCATGTAAGTAGATAGTGAAATTCGTCTCCGATGTCATTTTTGTTACATAGTATACATAGTCTGCTTTCTACTGGAGTGTTGTTCCATCGTCCTGTTTCGATTGGTAAGTAATGGTTTGATGTTCTAAATTTTAGTAACGTAGTCCAGGATATTTGTGGTAATTTTATAATCTATTTTTCTAATGTTAGGTGTTCTTTAAATGTGGTGTACATTTTACCCCTTGATGATGAAGCTATGTCGCTATTCCATTGTTGTAGGTACTGATCGTTTTGTCTTAATTTAACGTGATGAATAAGTAGTGGTATAGATGAAAAGTTTTGTGACATCCAAATACTGATCATACCTAGTTGGTTAAATATATTTTCCACGTGTTTTATCCACTTATAATTATATCCAGATATGTTAGAGTCGTGTAATATTAGTTTATACAATAAGAGGGATGTTTTTGTTTGTTTTCCAGAAACAATTCGGGCCCAGATACTTATCATCCTTTGTTGGATAGTTAATTTAAGGGGTTTTCTTCCAAGTTCACCGTATATCATGAATAGTGGGGTTCCTTTCCTTACTGGTAGGATGTGTTTAAAAATTTAATATGAATAGCTTCAATAATATCAATATTTTCATGGCCCCATATTTCACATCCATATAAAAGAATCGGGACAACCATGGAATCAAATAATTTTAATTTACATTCAACTGAAAAGTTATTGTCTTTAGATTTTGATAGGATAAAGTACATTGCTTTTGTCGCCTTTTGTGTTAGCGGTTTTTTTGTGTGATTTTAAACCTATTTAATTTGGTAAAAGTTAACCCTAAATATTTGTACTCTTTTACGTTTTCGAGTGTTTGGTTTCCTAATGTAAATACCTTCTTGTAGTCAGTAGCAGTACCATTAAAAATTATTATTTTAGTTTTGTTTACGTTAACTTTAAGTTTCCATTTATTGCAATATTGTGAAAAGGCATTAAGGGATTGTTGTAAATCGAAGGCGTTTGTTGCGAGAAGCGCAGTATCGTCGGCATATAATAAGCATAGAAAATAAAGAATGGTTTCCGAGATAGTTGCTATGTCATCTGTGGCTATAGATACCCCAGTACAATTGTGGCTTTTTAAGTAATTATCTAGATCATTTAAATAAATAGAAAACAAAACAGGTGACAAATTTTCTCCTTGACGGACACCGATATTGCAAGGGAATAAATCTGATGTTTCATTGTTTGTACAAATGCAAGATTTTATTCCTTGATACATTTGGTAGATAATTTTGAAGAATTTTCCATTTATGTTATTTTTAAGCAATTTTCGCCAAAGACATGTCCTAGAGATTAGATCAAATGCTTTTTGAAAATCTACGAAAGCGCAAAATAATTTCTTTTTTCTTTTCTTCAGAATTTCGATTAATGAATGTATATTAAATAGGTGATCAGTGGTAGAGTAACCTTTTCTGAAAGCTGTTTGAGCTTCGTTTAATATATTATTTTCTTCAATAAAGGTATTTAATCGGTTGTTTAAAATAGTCGTAAATAGTTTCGAGATGCAACAGAGCAGCGTTATCGGCCTATAGTTTTCAGGGAGTAAACGATTTCCTTTATTTTTAAAAATGGGTTTAATTACCCCCGTCTGTTTTATAGCATATAATATTTCTCCTTCTTCTATCTTTCTGTTTAAAACATTTTCACTGTGTGTATCTATGTTATCCAGATTTATATTTATTTCGTCTTCGTCCGGTTCGCCTTCATTTAAAGTTTTGAAAAATTTATAAAAATCGTCAAGTGGGGGGGGGGGAAGTTATTTTCTTCATTCTGTGGTTTTAGTAATATGTAAAAAGCTTTGGGGTCATTTTTTCTTAAGTTACGCATTTTCTTTTTAATATTGAATTTATTTACGGAATGTTCCTTTATCAACGACGTTTTATACGATTTACTTGCATTAATAAGTCTTAGTTTATTTTCTAATGTTTTTTTTAAGTTGTAATTCTTTTTAGCCTGATGATATTTTCCACGGAGTACTCGACAACCATGCGACTTTCCGTACAGTGACTGGTGATCTTTGGGTTTTGCACGTCGGTTGATCGTGCGAGAGCGTGCTTGACCTAGAGTTGATTCAGCCGCGTCTAAAAATAGGTTTTTCATTGTCTCTGTTGTATTATCGACACGTGTTTGGATGTCAATAGACGAGTTGTTTAGGGTTGTTAGTATGTTATCGAGTGAGTCTTTATTAATGCTATTTTTAAATTCAGTAGACGCTTCGGGTTTCCACTTATTATTCACCGATAAATCCATGGGCTGCAGCTCACCGGTGCAGCTAGCCGGGACAAATCGCACTTCAAAGGACCGTTTTCGTAGCAGGTCTAAAAATTATTGACATCTATGGGCTGCAAATACATCGAAGATTGCCAATGATTTCTGTCGTGTTGGTAGTCGGAGATCTTTCTTCACCCTTTTGGCGTATGAAACCAGCACATTGTCAACGTAGTCCAGCATCGTCTGCTCGTTGCTCCAGTGATTGGCCGAATGTGTCACGTGCCAATCGTCGGGGAACTTGTAGGTTGGGTGGCATCGGTCGGTTACACCTTTGTATAATGCACATATCATACCTGCATACTGGTCTCTAAATGTAAGCTGTGGCTATTAATTAAAACAACACATGGTTATTGTCTTTGAGTACCAGCTAAGGTCGCAATACTTTTCGTGTAAGCTACATCTGATGTCGCAATACACGCTGTTTGGGCTACTGTTGGCATATCGCAATACATTAATGGCGCAATACATAATGGATCTACAGTATATATATATATCATTGATTAAACTCCACATGGCTGAATTTTGAAAATGTAAGCGCCGTAAACAAATCTTGGGGAAAGGCCCGGAGCAAGAGTGACAACAGCGAGGTATGCTTCATTTGTCCCATGCAGGTTGATGTCCCGATTGGTCACAAGGTCAACAGCACGAACCGTCAAAAGATGTGTGAATTGCATTCGGATCCTGTCAATATGCACTTTGTGGGTTTTATTATATTCACCGAGAACCTAGATGGTGACCCTTTACCTGCATGAAAAAGAAATGTAGGTTTTATATCATCAGTGCTCACTTCGGGGGACCACAAAACTACCGGTGTACTATACATTAATTTTCAGGCTGCCACACCACTTTTGCCTTCAATGAAAAGGGAGCAAAATTAAAATTAGCCTGGACATTTTTTGTCTCGTCTCCCACTCATGAATTTGGTGTATGTCAATTCTGACCTAAGAAGCTAAGAAGACAAATAATTTAATTATAAATTTTGTATGACCAAAGAAGTCCCCTGAGTTCCAGCTGTCAATGAACCTGAAAAGTTATACACAGATAAACTGTCACCCACAGAGAAGCGCCTGATCATTTCAATCTCACACACGGACAAACTGTCACCCACAGACAAGCGCCTAATCACTTCAATCTCACACACGGACAAACTGTCACCCACAGAGAAGTGCCTGAGCACTTCAATCTCACACACAAACTGTCACCCACAGAGAAGTACCTGAGCACTTCAATCTCACACACAGATAAACTGTCACCCACAGAGAAGCGCCTGATCACTTCAATCTCACACACAGACAAACTGTCACCCACAGAGAAGTACCTGATCACTTCAATCTAACGTACAGACAAACTGTCACCCACAGAGAAGCGCCTGAGCACTTCAGTCTCACACACGGACAAACTGTCACCCACAGAGAAGCGCCTGAGCACTTCAATCTCACACACGGACAAACCGTCACCCACAGAGAAGCGCCTGAGCACTTCAATCTCACACACAGACAAACCGTCACCCACGGAGAAGCGCCTGAGCACTTCAATCTCACACACGGACAAACTGTCACCCACGGAGAAGCGCCTGATCAGACAAACTGTCACCCACGGAGAAGTGCCTGAGCACTTCAATCTCACACACGGACAAACTGTCACCCACGGAGAAGCGCCTGAGCACTTCAATCTCACACACAGATAAACTGTCACACACAGAGAAGCGCCTTATCACTTCAGTTTCACACACAGACAAACTGTCACACACAGAGAAGCGCCTGATAATTTCAATCTCACACACGGACAAACTGTCACACACAGAGAAGCGCCTGAGCACTTCAGTTTCACACATGGACAAACTGTCATACACAGAGAAGCGCCTGGTCACTTCAGTTTCACACACAAACTGTCGCACACAGAGAAGTGCCTGATCACTTCAGTCTCACACAAGGATAAACTGTCACACACAGAGAAGCGCATGATCAATTCAGTCTCACACAAGGACAAACTGTCACACACGGAGAAGCGCCTGATCACTTCAGTCTCACACAAGGACAAACTGTCACACACAGAGAAGCGCCTGAGCACTTCAACCTCACACACAGACAAACTGCCACCCACAGAGAAGTGCCTTATCACTTCAGTCTCACACACAGATAAATGTGTCACCCACGGAGAAGCGCCTGATCACTTCAATCTCACACACAGATAAACTCACCCACAGAGAAGCGCCTGAGCACTTCAATCCAACACATGGACAAACTGCCACCCACAGAGAAGCGCCTGATCACTTCAATCTCACACACAGATAAACTGTCACCCACAGAGAAGCGCCTTATCACTTCAGTTTCACACACTGACAAAGTGTCACACACTGAGAAGCGTCTGATCACTTCAGTCTCACACACTGACAAACTGTCATACACAGAGAAGCGCCTGATCATTTCAGTCTGACACACTGACAAACTGCCACACACGGAGAAGCGCCTGATCACTTCAGTCTCACACACTGACAAACTGTCACCCATGGAGAAGCGCCTGATCACTTCAGTCTCACACACTGACAAACTGTCACACACGGAGAAGCGCCTGATCACTTCAGTCTCACACACTGACAAACTTTCACCCATAGAGAAGCGCCTGATCACTTCAGTTTCACACACTGACAAACTGTCACCCACAGAGAAGCGCCTGATCACTTCAATCTCACACAGACAAACTGTCACACAGAGAAGCGCCTAATCACTTAAGTCTCACACACAAACTGCCACCCACAGAGAAGTGCCTGATCACTTCAGTCTCACACAAGGACAAACTGTCACACACAGAGAAGTGCCTGATCACTTCAGTCTCACACATGGACAAGCTGCCACCCACAGAGAAGCACCTGATCACTTCAGTCTCACACAAGGATAAACTGTCACACACAGAGAAGCGCCTGATCACTTCAGTCTCACACATGGACAAGCTGCCACCCACAGAGAAGCGCCTGATCACTTCAGTCTCACACAAGGACAAACTGTTACACACGGAAAAGCGCCTGATCACTTCAGTCTCATACAAGGACAAACTGTCACACACAGAGAAGCGCCTGAGCACTTCAACCTCACACATAGACAAACTGCCACCCACAGAGAAGTGCCTTATCACCTCAGTCTCACATACTGACAAACTGCCACACACAGAGAAGCGCCTGAGCACTTCAACCTCACACACAGACAAACTGCCACACACAGAGAAGCGCCTGATCACTTCAGTCTCACACACTGACAAACTGTCATACACAGAGAAGCGCCTGATCATTTCAGTCTGACACACTGACAAACTGCCACACACGGAGAAGCGCCTGATCACTTCAGTCTCACACACTGACAAACTGTCACCCATGGAGAAGCGCCTGATCAATTCAGTCTCACACACTGACAAACTGTCACACACGGAGAAGCGCCTGATCACTTCAGTCTCACACACTGACAAACTGTCACCCACAGAGAAGCGCCTTATCACTTCAAACTCACACACAGACAAACTATCACCCACAAAGAAGCGCCTGATCACTTCAATCTCACACACAGACTTACTGTCACCCACAAAGAAGCACCTTATCACTTCAATCTCACACACAGACAAACTGTCACACACGGAGAAGCGCCTGTTTCCATATCCTTAACATGCAGTGTATAAAGCTGGACTTTAGATGACCCCTTTGCATGTGCAGATACAAATTACAATACTTATATTGTTGTATGTTCTTTCTAAACACTGTACCATATTTATTATATTTAATATCCTGGTTATTAATTAGAATACCTTCTTCACTGGTAAAATAGGGATGGATATTGGAATACATTATTCATTGTGACTTATTGAATGCTAATGATTTTATTCATGTATACAAGTTTGTTTTGTTTAATCACAGAAAGTGGAATTTATTATAACAAAAATGGTATTAATGATAATTAAGTACTGATAGCAGGCACTATTACATGTCCAACAATAAACTCACTAACCCCAAAGAATATATTCTGCAACAAACCTGACCTTATTACAACTCCTAAAACTCAAGGGTGAGGCGTAGCCCAGTGGTACAGTGCTCGCTTGATGCGCGGTCGGTCTGGGATCGATCCCCGTCAGTGGGCCCATTGCGCTGTCTCGCTCCAGCCAGTGCACCACGACTGGTACATCAAAGGCCGTGGTATGTGCTATCCTGTCTATGGGATGGTGCATATAAAAGATGCCTTGCTGCTAATCGAAAAGAGTAGCCCATGAAGTGGCGACAGCGGGTTTCCTCTCTCAGTATCTGTGTGGTCCTTAACCATATGTATGACGCTATATAACCGTAAATAAAATGTGTTGAATGCGTCGTTAAATAAAACATTTCCTTCCTTCCTTCCTAAAACTCAAGAATGTAACCTTTAGGCATTAATGTCGGCCATCTTGGATTTTAGTGTTTTATATGAATATTCAAAAATTCTCGAGAGGGCTCCTTAGACTAACATTAATAGTAGACCGAAAGGGAACATCCAACAAATGTTGGTGCTTTTATTCGCCAGGTATAGATAATTTTACCAAGTCACCCGACATTAGCAGCTTGCTCTGAATGTGCGTGTTAAACAACTGGAACTTGAATACCCCCGCAATTACAATTATAGTTATTTGGGGGCGATGGAAATCCATCTCTTGTGTACTGTACTGAATGCTGTAATTAATGTATAAAAAGAAACAAAGAAAAGGACAACTAATGCATTTGGCCTGGTATGCATATTCAACGATATATAACGCACATTATTGTTTAATACCAACAACTATAATCGTATAGTTAATTAATAAAACGCTTAAATGTGACGGCTATTAAATATAACGGGCGTAGCCATTTTGTACCATCCCAGTGAATATGCCCTCTGGCAAGCTGGTGGTTACGTAATACCTAACGTGTCACGTCAGGAATTAGTCTTCGAACTGAAGAAAGAAAACAAACCTAATTTTTGCTGATGCATCGCAATGTTCTGTAATAATATCCATCCCAGTAAGCCGCCAACAAGTATATATTATTTTTGCAATATAAAATAAGCCACCATTGTCAAAGTGTTGAAATAACTGTATTATGTTGTATACATAAATTAACCCACGTACTGAAATAATAATCGGAGTGTGTTCATGGTTAATTTGTCTTTTCTTTCCGTGGCCTGTACCCGTGGTTGCTGATTAGCAGGTGTATATTTAGACGGTCCCCAGACACTGTGTTTAGACACACTAAAATGACGTGCCTCTTTTTATTAAGATCACAAGGTATTGTCTGATAGTAGAGCGAACGCCCCTCAAATCGTAATGGACATTATCACTTTATTACTGTAAGTAATTTTGTAAAAGCCTTGAATAAGTAGACTTTCCCATCTAAAATCACAAAACTAACCAATTAAGTAGTCCCAAAGAAAAGAAAATTATCACTTGGGTATCGCGAGTGGTCGTTTTTGCTCGAACGTACCTACCAATAGGCCTAATAATAATAAAAAAATTCTTTGGTTTTTTAAAGAGATAAATACTATAACCCCATTTCGTTCTATTGATGCAAATTGTAATATATTTAGTTAAATAGTTTATTATACTATCAAGTCATTTATGTTGTTTTACAAGTCAGGTTGATGAAAGCGAAGTGCCTTGTCGTAAATTAGAGCGTTTGTTTACTGTGATTAAGAAGCGTTGGACGGAGCTGACGTCACTTCGCCCCAAGCTATACCACCGGACGTCGCAAAAACGAAACAAAATGGCTGCCCCCAGTTAATAATCATGTTTTTTTTATTAACTCTACAATTACACGTTTTTCATTTGTTAAAGTGTCAGTATGTGTTGGTGGTTCGGGTACGCATCTTTCCAAAACATAAGGCTCTTATTTGAGTTTACCCCCCCCCCCCCTTCCCTTTAACGACGCACTCAACACATTTTAATTATGGTTATATTGCGCCGGACATAATGTGGTTAAGAACCACATGCAGAGATTATTACATACCTGTCAACTCTCACGCATTAGGCATTTGTATCAAAGATCACGCTGTCATGCAACGCTACTATAATATCACGTTTTTTAAAAATAAAAATGTTTTATAATCGTGGTTTGTATTTTAGAGCTGAATGGAATTATATTCTGATTAAGCAGGCACTTTTAAGTATGATCACGATTAAAATGGCCAATACGGAATCTCAAACACTCTGCTACAAATGGGAGGCAACTATGGAACTGTAAAAAAAAGAGAGCAAAAACTGCCACCATGAACTGTAGTATGCAATATAGAAAATAAATACAGACTTTCGTTTTTGAAAACCCCAGGAGTGCTAAAAATCGCACTCCTCAAAATGCTTACGAGGGGGTTGGAAATCGCCCTCCTAAAAATGCAGAGGAGGGAAAAATCGCACCCCTCAAAATAATCAGAATTAGAAGCAAGAGACCGAGAGGAATTACACCCATGAACATGATTATGTTTGAGGAGTAATAGTTTCTAAATTAAATATCTCAAGGGTTAATGTTTTGTGTTTTCAAAATAAATATCCTACTTTAACTAATATGATGGTTGTTCTCAAAGATGGAAGGAATGGGTCATTGCAGTCTTACTGAAGAAAAAGAAACACCATGAACACAACATTTGTCGATTTCTTATGTATTATATGCATATCGTGTTGCATTAAAATTCTGAATCATGATAATCTGTTGACTGTTTATGAATAAGGAATAGAAACTGATTTGTTTGTGCTTATTCTGTTTTATTTAAACAAGTACAATAATTTTAGTTTTCATCGCAGAATGATATAATTTCTCCATGGACACAAACCTGTGAACTGAATGTAAAAGTATAACAACCACATGGGTTATCACATTTATCATGATATCATAATATACATGTTATGTACCTGCAAATTCTCTATTTAAAATAAAAATAATAATGTCATAACAGAGAAAATGTCAACATCTATTGTTTTCTACCCAAATATATCTTACTACAATTTTTATAAATATATATTTTGACAAACAGGATTAACTTTGATTATCTCGCCTTCATGTAAAATTCTTTAATCTCATTGGTTGTTTGCCGTTGGACAAATCCCTTATACCCCTGCGGGCGGAGCCAAATTCTCTTATACCCCGTCTTAGTTCACCAAGGTAAACATCTACGGTCCGTTTTTTAACATTTTGACATTTATTGGACCCGATGTTTACAACTTGAACAGCAAAAACAAGCGTGCAGTTTCCGCCCAGATTTCAGGCGGAATCGATACAACCATGGAATTAATTATTTCGTGGCGAAATATGAGATGTACCAATAAATATAAACACTTACTGTATAAAGAAAACTTCCCGAGTCACGTTTTACGCATAAATAGACAGTTTGTCCAAATAGTAATCCTGCATTAATCCAATTTTCAGTTACGAACAAAATCTCGAATATTCCCGCCGGCCATTGTGAGCATATTTAAAATGTGATTGAAAACTGTTGGTGGAATCGGATTATTTTTATTATTATTCGTCTCGGGTTCACGAGTTTATTCCACGATATTTAATGGAATATCACGTTTTATAATAATAAATAAATAAACTTAATTAATGAATAATATTGTTTAAAAATCAATTAATTGATAATAAATTAATAATAACAATTAAATTTAACTGAATAAAACTCCTAAAATAACTAATTATAGCTAAAAAAAAAGAAATGAAATTAAAACAAAAAAGAAGAGAAAAAAAGAAGAAAAAAACCTTTGAAACACATGTAAGCAATGGCCTGTAATAATAATATTTAAAAACAATTACTAAAGGAAATAATAATTTTGGAAAAAGTAAATAAATGAAGGCCTTAAAATAAGTAATGACCTGTACTAACAATCATTATTTTTTTAATAATAATAAAAAATAATAATACACCCCAAAACTTTAATGTGATAATATTATTAACAATGCTTATAATGCAACCCACACAAAGCACATATGTAGAAAAAAAAAAAAAAAAAAAAAAAAATTTAATAATCAATTCCATTCAGTTCCGCAATATTTCTTTTTACGTAAAATGCTTGATACGAATAATTCTCGTTCCGCAAAATTTTCATTCCGCATTTTCGATGTGCCAGGATAAAAATAGTTTTCAAATGTTTAAATGTGTCATCTTCAAACATCTAATCCTGGAAAGGTTACCAAAGGTATTGTACTTAATATTTTTGTCTAAAATTTATTAAAATATGTTGTTGTACGTGTTGAGGCTCTTAAATAAAGCACATATGCCTGATTTTATTAAATCGTGATTGCAAATGGAAAATTCGATCCAATGGATAAACGTTACGGCACAGCAATAAACATCACAATAATAAATATCGTGCCGGAGACGTTTATCTTGATGAACTAACCCCGTCTGTAATTTCCAAGTTTCCAGCCACCCCAGTTAATGCTAAAGCAATAATTAGATTATAAATAACACTGATAATCAATCAAGTATATTAATATCTGTTTCAGACAATTTCGTATTACAAACATTTGAAGTTAAAAACTCGTTTATCGATAGAACTATTTTTCGTCACTGACAAGTGGTTTCGTTCGCGTCCGCGTGGTACGGCTCCGTTAATAAATTGTTAACAATTATTGTCTGGCGTTATTTTGATTATTTGGCTATATGGTTTAACATGTCGGCAAGATAAATTCGTTGTAGAAGCATCTCTCGGGGTATATGGCTTTTTATGTACCCACTGTGTGCTCTTTTACCCCCTCGCCTTCGGCTCGGGGTAAAAAAACACACAGAGGGTACATAAAAAGCCATATACCCCCTCGTGATGCTTCTACAACTTATATTATCGGTGTAATGTAGTTAACACGTCATTTATTATACTACTAACTCGAATCATAGCAACCCATCAACCCCCCCCCCCCAAAAAAAAAAAAAAAAAAAAAAAACCCAACCTACAGTAAATTTAATTTTAAAATATACATGCTTTACACTGGTAAATTCGAATTACTGAGTTGAAATTAAATCGATGTAGGTTTGTTTCAGGTGCCCGTCAACCGATTACATGTACTAGAAATCTGACTCTTCCAGGGTCAATGTCCTTGGCTTTAACTCATGTGGCAGTATCGTGAAACAGAAAGTAGAAATATCTGGAGTACGTCGCTATGCTGACTGGCTCAGTGTAAAGATAACCAATCAATCGTATTTCAATTTATAAAAAGTATTCAAGGAAGTTCATTGTGAACAGAATGGAAAGGTTTATGGCATTGTGGATTGGATTCAATAAACAATTAAAATGGCAGAGTTAAAAAAAAAAAAATACAAGCGTGATTTGATTGAGTTGACGGGGGTTCACGGGCGTGATAGCGCTCGCGCCCGTCAAAAACGAAAGTCTGTTTAAAATGGCATTTCATCATCTGAGTTTAATAATTGTACTCCCAGTTTTACTCTTCATTTAGTGAGAGGATTGTCTATTAAAGCAATTTAAGTAATTTCCCTTCTCCTTTCTTGTTCTAACAACATGTTAAAAGCGTCCATATATCTCCATTTTGGGCTTAAACAAACAAACAGTTTTTATTCCCTCCCCCTCCCCCCACGGACCCCAAGAGAAGGACTTCTGCCTGGACCCAGGTCTCTAATTTTTTCACTACTTAGAATTCTCGGAACCAAACATTCAACTCCTGGCCGCCACAAGTTGACAGCTCTGTTATTAGAGGCATAGGCGTATGGGCTCCCATTTTTGCTGGGGGGCAGGCTGGCTTTTGACCAAATTAAATAAAAATGCCCGAATCTGAACCCCATCGGGTCTCATTCCAGCCAGTGCACCATGCATGACTGGTATATCAAAGGCCGTGGTATGTACTACCCTGTATGTGGGGTGGTGCATATAAAAGATCCCTTGCTGCTAATCGAAGAGTAGTCCATGAAGTGGCGACAGTAGGTTTCCTCTCTCAATATCTTTGTGGTCCTTAGCCATGTCTGACGCCATATAATCGTAAATAAAATGTGTTGAGTGTATCATTAAAAAAAACATTTCCTTCCTTCCTTCCGAATCTAAATATCATTAGCGTTACTACCAAACAGCTATATACGGTTGCAAACGAATCACAACACACATTTTTACATAACATGGATTACAACTAATTCTGAAGGTAGAATGATGGTAATAAAGGGTTTCACGTTGTGCCCGAATATCGGTCTAATTTGCCCCTGAATTCGAGGGTTTGCTCCCCACTCCCCGTCTCGTACGCTTATGTTGAAGAGGAAACCCGATAACATACACATATTAATTTGTAATAATATTAAAATGGTAATTTTATCAATTAAATACGAGTATGTAAATGTTGGAGGGTGGGAGACAAAACAAAAAAAGCACGGTTCATTAAATGTAAAGGGACCTAACTCATTAAATCCTAAAACCTTACATTACCCCACGTTTTGAATGCCACCCCGCGTTTGTGGACGGTGTTTTAATTATAATATGGCGACATTTATTTAATTTCAATAAAACTGTTTATGGCATAATTTATAACTGCGTAATAAATTGTGTGGTAATGATTGGCTAAAATAGCGGTCACCTGATTCCGTCTCTTCCAAGAAAATAACCAGTTTCGGTTTCTGCTTCAGAGGTATACAAGCAACAATATGCTGGGGTTTTGTATTTAGGCATTAATACAACTCTGTTCTTGCTCTTTGAGATTTACAGGTAAAACCAGACATTGTTTAAATTTAGTGTTTCTTTATATCCAATAACATTTTTTGTTTTACCTGACTGGCAAATGTTCTCTCGATTTGGAGAGGTAGGTACCGCAGACCAAAAAAAAAAGTTAAACATTTTTTTCTTTATGGTCAGTTTCATTAAAACTGTTGCTCTTATTGAAAAAACATCACTATATTATCCAAATGAAGCAAAATAAAGTCGTAGTAGCCTTGTACTTCTATGACCAAACATGGCCGACATGACGATTTTAATTGTCGTTTACGTCCACTTTTGTAAATAAAAAAATAACAGAAATTTCCGTTGTAAGCTTATAGATGTTACAAGCAGTTATTAATGTTGCATCTCTGAAAATTTAAAGTGAAAATATAAAGGGTTACTATTATTTCTGATAACATGTATTCTTGGGGTAGGTTCGAAACTGCTCCAAAATGACAAAAACACACAGACATCTTGGAATACGTCATTTAATGACATAATAATTTATGCAAATGTTACACATTTATTCACGCTTATACAATAATGTACATCCAGACCAATAATAAAAAGGAAAACATAAAGGTTTAGATCGCAGATGGAAAGTGGATACACGTTACATGAAAAATAAGCTTCTTGTTTCAAAATATTAAAAACAATTAGAAGATATATATTTACCTAGACTCATAATAATATTGAATACTTGAAGATTTCAATAAAAGATGCAATAGAACTTATCATCTGTACTGGTCTTTTATCTCAAACCAGTAAAAACCTATCACACAACGAATGCCAATGCTTGGCCAATATGTTTAATCAATTTCTTACGTAAATATTTCCATACTTTACCCCTTCAATGTCATTATTAGAAACAAAGCATTGTAAGTAGCCATATTTCACCTTTGAAAGGAATGTCCAAACATTCATAAAATATCAGAAAGGTAAATTTCTATCCAGGAAAAATACCCCCAAAACATATTTTAGCAGCTGAAACACTGAAGGCATGAGACAGCAGTCACACGTGTGCTAAATAATTTACTAAATGCAGCTATGATTATTTTGGTTCAATAAAGTGCTGTATAAAGACAAATTCAAACAATGAATTATTATAAATATAACTATGTACCACTTTGAATTATAATAAAATTTTATGGCCAGATCTACCAAATAATGGGTGGATAAATAATGACAAAGCATCAAATATGTTTAATTTTATCAAAATGTGTCCAGTTCTGTATTTTCACTTTTGTGGGTCAGTGGGTCAGAGTTACCTCCCTTGAAATATTTTCGATGTCAAATTAAACTAACTTGTTTGGGTTTTAAAATTACAAAAAAGATATATTTATGCTGTTTTATTATATTACTATAGATATTTATCAATATCTCGGTGAAATCGCCCTTTTTTGGGCAAAATAAAAAGTATTCAAAGTTTAACTTGCCTCAGAAAAAGTATTTTTGTAGTCGTTCAAGTTCGGAAACAGGATATACATCAATCGGAAGATGTGTACTTGTCATAACAACCAAAGAAACGTGCAAAATCGTCATCAAAACAAGCGTATTCTGGCCTTGAACATCACCACCAGTTGTGAACCAAATTCGTAGCATTTTGGAATATGGGTGCAGCTGCGCCCCTAGCGGCGGCTGCAGTCGCTAGGAGTGGCCACTTCCACAGCTCTTGAATATTAAGTAATGTGTCCTGTTACAAAACTTGGTTGGACTTTCCTTTGGCACTGTGACGTATAAAGAACATTATAAATACTTATAATAAATAGAGTTAGGGGTTAGGATTAGTGACAGTGCCAAAGGAAAGGCCTTCACAAAACTTAGTTTGCATGCATGAAATAGTAATTTTTTCTTATTAAACAGGGCTGCACAAAGTACTCGCCCGCTCGCCAAATGCGAGTAAAGATTCCTACGGACGATTTACAAAATGCAACTACCATCCTGACGGTCTGTCTGTTTTTATTTCGTTTGACACATAATGTGTTATTAATAATGTTTTGTCACTATATATTTCATTTGAATTGAAGACGCTGTTTATTATAATATATAGTTCTATAGTTAAAATTCTGGCAGGCTAGTCAAATTTAGTTGGTTCTGGTCTGGCGGGCTAGTTAAATATTTTCCATTTCTGCACCCTTGTTAAATGCACACGTACAACCCAATAATTTCAGGACGGTGAGTTGTGTGGGCTTGGTGGGTTATGCTGTGGTTTAATATTATAGAGACATAAAAGTGGGAAGGAAATGTTTTATTTAATGACGCACTCAACACATTTTATTTACGGTTATATGGCGTCAGACATATGGTTAAGGACCACACAGATATTGAGAGAGGAAATCTGCTGTTGCCACTTCATGTGCTACTCTTTTTGATTAGCAGCAAGGAATCTTTTATATGCACCATCCCACAGACAGTAAATATGTTTACTTTTATATAAAAGGGATATTTTTACCAACATTGACAAGGTGCAGCAAATAACTGACCTTCACACCTTCAGAAATACTAAAGTCGACTACAGTCACTTTTCGGACCCTTGTTTTGGCTTCATACACAATAAATAAAACATATCCAATATATTTGACAAAAGGTACTTTTTATTTCTTTCATCTTTTAAAACTTAAAACTTTAATATTTTGTACAGAATTATAAAAACTAAAAACATACCAACTGGTAGTAGACCAGTTTTTATTTTAATGTGGCAAAGCAATGTAATAATATAGCTAATTTTGAATTTGAATGATGTCATATTGCAATGACGTCACTTTGCATCTCCTTACAATAACCATAAACCAAGTACATGACGTTTCCATTTTCAGAACGCTGAAATATTTTTGTTTGAACATTACTAATGCACCTGAATGTGTTTGAAGAAAATATTGTGATTAAAAAAATTGTACCTTTTACGAAATATGGATTTCAAGTGAAATATGTTATATTTATTGTGTACAAAGCCAAATAATTATAGGGTGCGAAGATTGACTGTCATCGACCTTATTTTCCATTCAGTCCCAACATATCTACTGTGTATCAATTAAGAATACATGTATGACTCTGGAATGCCTTTGAGTAGGCTAAGCTTGATATTTGTTGAGTCACTTAATATAACAATACGCCGCATGACTTTGATTTTTTTTTTTTTTTTCATACATGCCTCTATACCACTAAGGTTTCAGGCATTTATGCCACATGAAGTAGGGATTAAATAATTAAATGAAAAAAGAAAACAAACTTGTTGAGCACAGTTAAATTAAAAAGACATATCCTAGTTTTTAAACACTAAGGCATATGTTTTACTATTACAGCCGTTTTTGATAACTGAAATCATACTTTACTTAGATTTTATTGTTTATTTCCGTACATTCAAAGTGTTTTTGGTCATCCTGGTGTTTTTAATATCACAAAATGCATTTCTCATAATTTTAAAAACGCACATGTGTCTGAGAAGTAACAGTTATGGAGTTGAATTTTGGTCTATTTTTAGAGGGTATTTCACTATTTCAAAGTCATTGACTAGTGTTTCACTCAGTTGTAACTTTATCCAAATGTACAGGTTTGTAGATTAACTAAACTTGGTGTTAGTTCTTACAGGTTGAAACTAGGGTCTGTCCCTTTAATACATACCAGTTACATTATTTCTGAAGGAGGCAATATGTCCAAAGTTGATTAGCAGTCAACTGTGAAGTACATATGGGCAAAAATGCGGACATTGTTAATTTTTGACACAAGAAATTTTGAAAAACTTACTTCTCAGAAGTTATACCAAATTAGTGTTGGTGTAAAAAAAATAGTGGTACGGCTCGTGGTTGCCAGACTCGCCTTTTAATTACTTGTAAGGACATTTCCACAGATATAACAAATATAACCCACCCCCACACACAAAAGTGGTACAGCCATGCTGTATCTCTTTGAAAAGTGGTACAGCCATGGCCGTATCAGCCATACCATCTGCACCGCCTCTGTATACCAACAAAAACTATGGTTATTTTAGTGATGGGGCATTTATTAGAGCAAAATATGTTACCGGGACTTTTAATAAAATGTCCATTGTTTGGTAATGTATGATAACAGGTTTGGTTTCCCAATATATTTAGCAAGAATATGATATTTTAATCACATTTAGCATGTTTACATTGGGATATGTGAAACAGGTTGAATATATCGTTGTTATTCAAAGTTCTTTGTGTTTTGTTTTTTCAGGGTTTTTTTACATTTCAGGTTTATACTTTCAACTCTTGCATATTTATAGCAAACCAAAGGACACTGATTTATATTAATTAACACAATGCAGAGCGACACTATTCACAATAATTCCATTGTATATTTATATCACATAATATAATCGTTAGACATCTGCACACACATTTTCAAAGAAGTGGTTGTGTAACATATACTGTGCCAAATAAATTTAGCAATTATGTACAAGATATGAAATACAGACAACCTGATTGGATGTTGAATTTATTTGTACACATTATTTCATTGATACAGCATTTCTGAATGTAACCAGCAGTAACACGTTGTCATGGTGTCAACATCGTCACTTTAATGTCAACTGATAAAACGGAGGGGTACATCTACCAAAATGTTGAGAGAGGCTCAATAATGTGTGTGTGCACCAGCGGCATTGATGACAGCAGTACATCGTCGTCTCATGCTTCTAATGAGACTATTAATCTCAGGAACAGTAATTGTGTTCCATTCCCGGTTCAGAGCAATTTGTTGGTCATGGACATTAAGGATATGAGGATGGTTTTCGCGTACCCTACGGCCCAGTAAGTCCCATGCATGCTCAATTGGGGACAAGTCAGGGGACTTTGGTGGCCAGTTCAACACTTAGATGTGGTTCCGCTCAAGAATAGTGGTTAGCCTAGCGGTATGTGGTCTAGCGTTGTCATGTTGAAACAGAAAGCCAGGATGCTGCTGCAGGAATGGAATGACCACTGGTGTAATGATCTCGTCGCAGTAACATTGAGCAGTCATGTTTCCACCATGAATGCCGGCCCAGACCATGACGCTGCCACTGCTATATCGGTCATGCTGAATGACATTGTCTGCATCATATCGTTCTCCCCGTCGCCTCCATAAAAGACGCCTACCATCCGCAAAATTAACACAAAACCTGGATTCGTCTATGAATAATGTCTGATCCCATTGTCTGCGTCGCCAGTGTTGGTGTATTCTGGCCCATCTCAGACGTTCCTGAATGTGACGCGCTGTCAGGGGAACAGCAACAACAGGGCGACGTGCTTGTAATCCAGCAGCATGGAGACAGTTACGGACAATTTGAGCATGAATTCTAGTGCATGTGGTTTGCTGCAAAGTACGGGCTAAACGAGGAGCACTTTCGAGATGACGTCACTAAATACCTATCTTCCCTTGGAGTAGTTAAACGTGGTCTACCAGAACGTGGTCGATCTCGCACTTGCCCAGTTTGGTGTACGCGTTGTCGGAGTCGTGATATGGTACTGTCATGAACACGAAAGTACTTAGCGACGTCGTGTACGCGTTGGCCATTGCTTCATGACGTTGATTTTCCGTTAAGCCTGGACGGCGACCCATTATAACAGGATAAATTCTTCCTTTTGTTTTTGGATAATGTTGGTTCAGTGCATCAAACTGTGATTTCAATACATCCGTATTGCACGCGCTTCTGCGACAGCACGAGCGCACCGCGTTTGCACGTGCAGTACACATAGCGGCGTGCGATATGACAAATGGTGTTCTTTTCATTACCCAAAGCGACAGGGCATATGCAACTAACATATTACCAAGTTTTATCACTTTATTTTAATTTATTTGGAAGCAACAGTCATTTACAAAAACTTGCTAACTTTTTTTGGTTAAGTATATTTTGTTTATTACCATACCTCAAAAAACAATTACGAAGGTATATATCTACTAGAACTTCTCTCTTTAAAATTATAACTCGCAACAAAATAAAAGTAGTATCAAAAGCTTTAACACATATTTAGTAAGGTATACATGTTTGGTTATAACATTCATAGCAATAAAAATTACATTTTATTTCATAAACAGCGACATTGTCTTGGCGAAATCAGGTTCTGGATGACTTGGTTTGTCTTTTCAGACATGTTTATACACGTACAGAAACTAATCTACTGATCAACTGTTTCTCCTGCAGCCTCATTGATGTGTGCTTGTTATAAAACAAAATATATAGATATATAACGAACAGACAGTAACATATTTTGTTTCTAATTGTAAATAATTCACAACATAATCTTTTCTTAAAGTGGCTACAAAATTCTGAAAGTGGCGATTTTCCAAATTTGACACCAAACTTTGATTTTAAATTGGATTTTTCAAGATTTAAAGTAGCTTACATAAAAAAAAAATTAAGTACATGGATGCTTGAAGAACATGTATAATTATAATGATATGAATTTAATAAGTGTTTTTGTTCTGCAGGATGTGAGTCCAGGAGATGGATGTGCTTGAAATTTGAGATGGTGGTGGTGGCATGATGGCAAGCAATCCTGGTACGGTATACCAGCTGATCCTTCTAGTAATACATTTATTACACTTTCTAAATAAGCATTATTATTGTACATACACATGAAAACAGTACTTGGTCACTTCACTGTACTAAACAGTGACAAAAACTTACTTCCATGCAATATTTGAAAGTTTAGTGGTTATATCATAATGTTAAATGTGTAATAAAAGATTACTTAATATATGCTGTTCTCATTTTCATTTGCAAAGGTCAAAAGTGCTTTTAATATGTATTTGGCAGATAAGAATGGACATACTTGAGACAAAGACACAGAGAGAGACAGAGAAACTGAGAAAGATTTTCTCTAATATTTAAATACATTTTTTTCTGAGGACTCTTGAACTGCTGTCAGAATCTGTGATGATACAGAACATCAGAATAGGAAGAAACATTCTTATATTAGACCTGTAGTTTTTTCCACACCCTTTGTAGAGAACTCTGTGTGAGAATTTAGTATCACATATGCATTGAATATCAGTTTACTGCTCTTATGTGATCAGTTTAACAACATCTGATAATAGATTGAATCCAATCATACAGTGTCATGTTAAGGATTGTCTGTTATTTCTTTTACTTTCATGAACCAAAAAAAATCATCCGCAAACTATGAAAGGTGAAGTTTACAGATGATTTTTTTGTTCATACCCAGATAAACGTAAAAGAAATAAGACAATACTTATAATTAAATTAGAATCACACAGGCTAATAATAACACTAAAACATTAAAACTTTATTTTGAATTAACCGGCCTCGATGGCGTCGTGGCAGGCCATCGGTCTACAGGCTGGTAGGTACTGGGTTCGGATCCCAGTCGAGGCATGGGATTTTAATCCAAATACCGACTCCAAACCCTGAGTGAGTGCTCTGCAAGGCTCAATGGGTAGGTGTGACGGAACATGCTCTTAATTTTGTTTTCGCCTGGGGCGATATTAATTGTTTTAGAGGGCCGTGTGCAGTCTCAATATGCACTTAAGCCCAGGTGGAACTTGTTACATAATACCTCCGCGCGACCATGGAATCTCTAGCGAACTGGCGTCAGCAAGTCTAGCGATCTAAGAAAAATATACCGCTTGGTCGCTGTGGAAATAGCACTTGTAGGGATTCAGTACCGCGATGTACCCCCAGGCGATATTCGGTTTTTATGATAAATAGCTAGGATTTTAGAGATATCAGGGAGAAACATATTGGAAGGCTTCCAGGGAACGTTAGTCCGTTTGGACTTGGTAATTATCATTTCTGCTCTGTTGTATAACCTTGATGTGATTGATGTGACTTTTAATATTTTTAATACTGTATTATACCAATATTATTTAGACGGTGCTGCCGGTCATCTGACTCAGTAAACTGTAGGCTCACTGTTCTATATATATAAGGCTTAGCCAGTCATCCAAGAGGACCTAGGTAAACTGTAGGTTATTGTCTTTATTGTGATAGGTACCAGTATTAATTCTGTGTTACAAGGTTACTGAATGAGTAGTTAAGGGTTAATTAAAAATTAATCAGTTAGGAATAGAGTTGTAATTCCTTTATTAATAAAGTTCCCAGGGAAGCGTTTCTCAATTATCACACGTGTGGGTGTTGTGTCACGGTGAAGTCATTAACATATTGTGTAAACTAGACACCTAGAGATTAACTAATTAAGTGATCAGTTCTGGGTTGTTATTATTTGTTGTTGTTAATTATAACTACTGCGGCTGTACATTTGTCAGCGTAGGTTAATACAGATTCCAAAGTGTATTGTGTTTTTGTTGTGTTTTCTAGTGAACTAAACGTGCTATATTATATATACTTTATATAAGATCGTATCTCTGATCATACCTAGACGAGCCACACGTGGGTATAACTGCCCGTTGCAGAGAGATCTAATAGATATACAGTTAGGAGAGATATTTGGATAATCGTGTTTCATTCAGTTACGGGTATTATAGGATACCCGTGACAGTAGGTGTAAACCACTTGCACCGACCAGTGATCCATAACTGGTTCAACAAAGGCCATGGTTTGTGCTATCCTGCCTGTGGGAAGCGCAAATGAAAGATCCCTTGCTGCTAATTGGAAGAGTAGCCCATGTAGTGGCGACAGCGGGTTTCCTCTCAAAATCTGTGTGGTCCTTAACCATATGTCTGACGCCATATAACCGTAAATAAAATGTGTTGAGTGCGTTGTTAAATAAAACACTTCTTTCTTTCTTTTTATTTTGAATTTTTTTTTTTATCCATAAACAATAATGCTCAATAAGACAACTTGCCCATATAAAATGATGTCATAAGATATGACGTTCCCTGACGACGTAATTTTTACGTTCATCTAAAAATGAACAAACTACCATTGCAACGTCGACCAGTGGGATGACATTACGTTGTAATGAATGTAACAGAAATTGAATTATTAAGTTGTAACTAGAAAAGACATTTAAATTCCTTTTAAAACTGGTTTTGGGGGATTTGTAACAAATTGAGTACTATACTCAAGTCCTTTAGAATAAAAATAAAAGATTTTTGTAAGGTTTTATACATGGTGGTGGAAAATAGATTAGGTATAGGTAGGTATTACGTTTTTTGTTTTGTTGATGTTGTTGATTATAATAAAAATTTGGACAACAAATTTATGAACATCATACAGAGAGAACTGGAATGAGTGACCCTTAATTTGTTTTGAGTAGTATACATATATACATAAAATGTCAAGCTAACATGTCATGTGCTTTTATGTCCAAAATATATTTTAATTCAGATCCAGAAGTACACCTTTGTCCCACCACCCCCTTAATGCACCCCCCCTAATGCCCCCTCCCCCCCCCCCCACACTGCCTCCACCATACAGAATACCATACAATGTAAGAGAAACATGGACCTTTATTAAACAAATATCTGTAAACAGTAATGTAATTCTTATAATTTTAATATAATTATTATAAAATTCACTGCATTTAATTTTTTTACCGTGATGTCACTCCTGATATATGTTACATCACTAAAAGGAATGCATGCAGTATTACATATTATGTACTACCTTTGCTTAGAGAATAATGTAGTCGACAGGTAACAATGTCTGTCTACTTTCTAAACAACGAAATTGACTGAAAAGAGTGCATTACTATCTAAGGGATGTGTGCTAGACAGTTTTTCTAGCACAGCTTTCTGGCACCTTTTTACTGGTAGATTGAACTATAGAAAGGTTTTTAATTATACCTCACAGATGCAATCTAAAGATGCACTTTACTTCTGTTAAAACAAATCCCCAGGTAAAAATAGTTGCTGACTAAAACAATTATGTATTTTAGTGACGTTGTCACAGAATGTATGGCTGGATATGTTGTACCATAATTAACTTCTCTCCTTTTTTTTATTTGTGCATGCAAGTGTTGGGGCAACTGAATGTGTCGCACCCTTTGTTGTCATTTTTGAGTTATGTAGCAGCCAGAAAAAAGTTTTGTCCCTTTAATTGGTTTGTTTTTTGTTGTTTTTTAAGGGGGAGAAGGCTTGGCTTTATTTGTGTAAAATTGTTCAAAGCATCTAAAAAAACAACAACAGAATTTGGAATTTTAAAACAAATCTCACAATTTTCAGAAATGTTTAAAAAAGCACAGAACTGCCCTAGAGCTGAATTATTACAGTACACAGACAAATCCCATTCGACCAAAAACATTGTACCTTGGGTAACTACCTATGATCCCAGGTAACCAAACCTCCGTCAATTTTCCAAAGACACAAACATTCTTCATACTAGTGAAAGGATGGCTAAAACTTTAGTGGCCACACCCATCACCATTGCTGAATGTGAAAATGCTACCTTAGCTAACATTTTAAAATGTAACCAACTGCGTCCGATAAACAATATACCCCAGGCTTGGGGTTGCTGCCCTTGTGGGCATTCTAAGTGAAAAACTTGTGCTGCTATGCTCACCACAGACTCGATCACCAGTTAAACTAATAAAACTTAAAGTAAAAAACACCCTCAACTGTGCTTCATCGTACGTCATATACTGCCTTACTTGCAAACTTTGCCAAATACAGTATATTGGACAGACCATTCAAACGTTCAGTAAACGACTTTCTGGTCACAGACATAACATCATATACAATACAAAAAGATAAACCTCCCCATGTGGCCCCTCACTTCAATTTACAACACCATGATTACAGTTGTGTTCTTTTACAGCAAGTTAACAGAGATTAAGCTAAGTTTGACCTTGCAGAATCCATTTGGATACATAAACTGAAGACTATTCACCCCAATGGCCTCAATGAGTACAGCCCTACTGGCTTTAGGTCAGGTCAAGTCAGGTCATAGGGCTTTATGTGCACATTCAGAGCAAGCTGTTGTAGCGCACGCCTGTCCCGCCTTGGCCGGCTCCTCCATCCAGGACAGGATACTGGCTTTGTCATGTCATGTCATAGGGTTTTACGTGCACATTCAGAGAAGGCTGTTGTAGCGCACGCCTGTCGTGGGCGCAAGAGCCGGCTCTTCCGTCCATGACAGGAAAGGTGGGGGGAGGGAAAGGAGGGACCGCCTGCACTGGCAGGTGCAAGGGAGCACCAGCAGCCCGATTGAATCGGTAGCAGGCGGGTGGGGGTGGTGGTGGTGCTATGGAATTTGAATGGAGCCGTTAATGCCAAAGAGAAAGTGGTGCGCAATTTTGTTGAGGAAATTTTGGCGCAATTTTGAACGGTCGGTCGAAAGGTAAATGGCCGAGCTAATATAGGTTTTGATATTAGTGAATCGAGAGTAGCTCGTTAATTTTAGACCTTTACGATGCTGTGGTGTCTCCCTAGGTTGCCCATCGGGCCCTTATAAAGGGCCTGACCGCTTCTGGTCGAGGCATGACCAAGTACCAAGTTATTACCAGCAGCAAGTATTGGGGGTTTGGGTGGGGGAGGCCGATATTCTTTTGTTCAGCTTCCCCCGGGTGCATTGCAATTGTGTACTCGGAACGGTATTCTTTTGTCCGGTTCCTTATTAGAGCACGTGCTGGGCCATTAAATGGGGGGCGGATGCATTGTTATCATTAGTCTATGCATCCTGTGTACTGTTGCAGTGAGCGTGTAGTCTGTATGTAAATCCTAGTTTTGTGTTAAGGTTGTACTTATTGTCTTACGTCCCTACTCTAGTGAATTCAACGTTCATCATGACCACCCATCCCCCTCCGTCTTTGTATAGCATTGAACACAATGACAGAGGGGGAGTTAGACTAATCTGGCTATCTAATTTGAAGGGTACGTGGAACCCTTATAGTGTAGGTATTGGTTTAAAAAGCCTAATGCTTGACATACTTAACTTTATTACCAATCAATGAAAGAAAGAAAGGGAAAAAGAAAGAAAAATAGGGTTAAAGTATCTAGTAGCAGTTGTATAGTTGACAGCTAAGTAATTAAGAATTTTTTGATTCCCGCCCCCTGAATAATTATTTTATAAAGAAATGAAATGATTGAGACGAAATGAACGGTATCTATATGTTGGTAACTGTTAGTAATGTAGAATAATTTAGTAGGCTTACTTGGTTAGTCTTTTAAGTCGATCTTGTTTTTCCTGCTTGCTATTTCCTCAGTTGCTCTAGTTGACTTACCTTAGTCAATCATGGTTTCATGCATCAGTAGTAAAGACATGGTGCGAGTGCAAAACACAACTGTGCAGTTTATTTACATGTGAGGTTCCTTGTTTGCGATTGGCTGGATTGGACCAGCTGCAAGAGAAAGTGGTAATTAGTGGTATCCTATCTTGTTTGTTTTAAGGGCCACAAAAACATTTGGGAGTGGTATACACCAATTGCAACACACGAGTTTCAGAACCTGAATAAATATTTACAGTAAGGTTAACAATGGTTATTAATTATTCGCTACCGTCCCGCCGTTGAACCCCGGGGTTGGAGTGCTTAAGGTCGCTCTTCCCTCCCGGAGTTGTACAGGGTGGTTTTGAATAATTGTTGTTTAATAATTTTATTTTATGCCAGCTATCTAGTTTAAGTATATGCTTTTACTTGTGTCGTTTCACCGTTCTCCCCTCGGATTGGAATACATAGTCTGGTCGAGTGCCAAGGGTGGATGTTCCGCCAAGGGGTCACAGGTGTCACGATTTAAGTATTGTCATATCTAGTAGTGATTAAACACTCGCTACCGTCCCGCCATTGATCTCTCTGGTTGGAGTGCTTGTTGGTCGAGTGCTTAAGGTCGCTCTTCCATCCAAGAGATGTACAGGCGGGAGGTTTTGAGCAATTGTTAATTTATAGCTGCATTTATATCAGCTAACTAGTTTTGGCATATGGTTGTACTTTTGTCGTTTCACCGTTCTCTCCCCGGGTTGGAATACCTAGTCTGTTCGAGTGCGTAGGGTGGATGTTCCTTCCAGGGAGTCGCAGGTGTCACGAGTTAAGTAGTATACTAATTACTTATCTTAGTTATAGATCGCCACCTTCCATCCGTTGGTCTCCCAGATTGGAGTGCATGTCGGTTGAGTGTAGAAGGTCGCTCTTCCCTCCAGGAGACGTACAGGCGGGTGGTTGCGATCTTTTTCTAATTTTTTAGCTTTTGACTAAATGACTTGCCAGGAGCCCAGTGGGTGCACTACGGCTTCCCATCCTGCCTGCGATCGGTCGAGTTGGTGGTTCACGCCGATCGAACGCTGGCACGGTGAGTGGCACGTGGCTTTTATAATTTTGGTTTGGTGGACAGGACGAATTGGTATACTGCTTTGAAGGTTTTGAGTTTGAGGAATTTATCAGGGTTAAGTAAAAAAATTAGGAGTAATTGTTTTATTTTGGTTGGTTTCGGTTATTAATTCTATCATTAATTTTCTACTGGCTTTAACAACTAAGACTTTTTATACTCCTTTGTTCTTTAATTTTATTGTTATGCTATTGGTCAGCTCCTGCCTTGTTACCTAGCTTTGTGTTTTTAACTTCCAAGCTGGCATTCTCTATTTTATACCTTACTGGTTATATGCCCAGCACTTTGTTTATTCTCCCGAGGATGTTGGTTTTTAGACTAACGAAACATCAAATATTTTTATGTAATTTAAACTTTTAAGGTGGTTTCAGTGGAGACATTTTTATATATACTTTTTTAATTTTCAGAATAAGTATTTAGGCCTAGTATTAATGTGACATTAATTTTATTTGAGACCTAAAACATTATTATTATTATAATAATAATTAATTGTGGAAATTGATGATGTCAAAATTCTTGTCTTCTACCAATGACCAAGGAAGTACAAAAAGTGAATGCTAACTGGTTACTAACTGCATAAGATAGTTACGCACTTGCAGTGCTAAGATTGCCTTATGGAATGGAGCCCTATAGTCTCCACAAGTCTTAAGTGTTTGCAATACCAGCTACCACAAAATCAATGCAGTAGTTCCAAAATAATGATGTTTATGAAAAAGCTCACTTTGTAGATAATGAACTGAAAAACTCCACAAAAAAAACCCCTACTAATTGGTACTCTCTATATGGGTGCCATTCTATATTGACGTCCAAAAGAAACTATACCAAGACTGAGAGACTACTGAAGAAAAACTAAAATATGTTGCATGTTCAAAAGATATATATTCATGAGAGTGGTGTTTTGGCATGTTGTGAACCAAATTTCATTCAATAAAAGCATAAAATGTTCAAGAAACTGTGCTACAAAGACACATGGGGTCAAAATGAGATGATTCACAAAGTCACTGTCAGAACAGCTTTTCAACAACAGTATGTTAAGTGTCTGCAAAGTCACTAAACATTGGATTAATAGCGAGTATGTTCACCTTGTGCATCAGTGCATGCCACAACACATCGCCGCATTAATGACGTCCAGCGCCGGATGATGTTAGTGGGAATCTGTTGCCATTCGTCAGTTAAAGCTCTCTCCATGTCCTGATGGTTGGCTGGTGGTACTGGTCGTCTTCTGATTTGTCTGTCAAGATGATCCCACAAATGTTCGATGGGATTCATATCAGGAGAACATGCAGGCCATGGCAAAACATGAATGTTCATGTTGTTGATAAAGTCCTGTGTTATCCTTGCAGTATGGGGTCTAGCGTTGTTATGCTGGAAGAGTATACCGTGTGGCTGCTGTTGAATAAATGGCAACAGAACGGGTTGCAAAACTTCATCTCGATACCTCTGTGCATTAAGGTTACCTTGAATAATAACGAGCCTTGTTTTCAAGTCCCCACAGATTCCTCCACAGACCATGACATCACCATCTCCAAACGCTTGAATTTCCTGGACACAGTTCTGCACTAAACGTTCTCCTTGACGTCTGTATACATGCTGTCAACCATCAGCACTACACAGGCAAAACCTGCTCTCGTCACTGAATACATCTTGTCGCCAGTCTTGCACTTGCCAACGGCGATGCCTCCTGGCCCATATCAATCTGTAATGTCGGTGTTGTTGCGTTAACGTAACTCCACGGTAGGGTCGACGTGCTCGAATATCATGTTCCTGTAATCGTCTTGACACTGTCTGTTGACTATCACGATGTCCTAATGCTGTTGATGCCGATGTAGTCATGGGGAGGAAGCAATTTCAGAGATAGAAAATGCGCAAGTAACGGTCTTGAATGGGCATGATCACACGCAGTCTTCCACTCCTAGCCATGTCGGTTGTCTGCAATGTGGTCATGCGTGATTCCCAGCTGGGCCATATCAATGGTTCTCTCTCTCTCTCTGTGCTGCTGACAAATGAGGCATTTCTTGTGTGCTTTCGGGTACTGTGTTACTAACATGCAGTTTCAAGAGATTTTTATACCAGTTTAGCACGTGCATTTCGTTATATGGGTGCAGATGTCGTTATAGCAATATGCACGTTTTTTTAATGAAAATTGACACTTTCACCGGCTTTAGGTATCTGGATACATTTGGTTGTACTTGGATGACATTTTTATCCACCATTTCATTTCCATAATCCAAATTATAAAGGAATTGAAATACTTTTTTTTTTTTGTATACTTTCTTTTGGATGTCAGTATATTTATAATACTATGAATTGATTCTTATTTCTTAATATCAAGAAATTCATTTCATTCAGATATCTTGTTATCAAAAGTTAACTTCTTGGTCATTATATAATTAATACCAGAATACTGAGTTAATTACATGATTAGCGTTGATGGCTCCACAGAAGTGTCCACTTCAATATTATGTTAAATTATTTACTATAGGGGACATGGATGGGACTTTAAAGAAGGCAAGTGAAGTTCCACTTCCTAATGGTCCAGAGGAGACGTCAGATAGTCAGGAACCTTCAAATCACGAACAATCAGAAACGATGGCAGCTGACAGTTTGAACATCAGTAAAGGTATTATAATAAATATGTGTATTAAAAAACATATCAAAGACATTATTAAATTGTCATTATTGAAAATACCATATTTCTTCTAAAATTATAATCACAATTCAGTTCAATTATTTAAATAGAGAATAATACTTTCGTGTCCATTAGATACCATTTATCTCACAATGAGTTGTTTAAAAACGTATCAAACGAGCGAAAGCGAAAGTGATACATTTTTAAACGAGTTGTGAGATAAATGGTATCTAATGGACGTGAAAGTATTATTCTATACCTTTCATATCCTAAAAAACCAGGTTTTAAGCAAATTTTAACATCTTTTTCGACTAAAAGATATTTACAACCTTTTACACTTGTAGCTGACTTGCGTGTCACAGACACATGATTTCGCTCGTTTGATACGTTCTTTATAACATGGCACAAGGCAAACTTGCAACACAGTTTATACTTTTGCACATCTCTTTACACTGTTTTTAATTGACTTAAATTTAGAAGTTTTTAATATTGATGTTGATCATCAATTCATTTATATACAATATATTTACCATTGTTAGACACCAAATAGCCAATATGTATATTTTGTGCTGGGATGTCATTAAGCATTCATTCATTCATTCATTCATTCATTCATTCGTCTGCAAAAGCTTGCTAATGAAATTATTCTAGACTGTGACCTTTAATAATAGTGTTTTTAAAGTGTCAGAAATTAAATGCAGTGGCAAATGTATCCATATGCCAATTTCTTTAATAATAGTGTTTTTAAAGTGTCAGAAATTAAATGCAGTGGCAAATGTATCCGTATGCCAATTTCTTTAATAATAGTGTTTTTAAATTGGCAAATGTATCCATATGCCAATTTCTTTTGTTCTTTTATTCCTTTATTTCTTGCTATGTTTTTCTAATAATTCTGTCATTATTTTTTTCATTCATAGATTTCTTTTAATTATTTTATTTATTTATTTTATTTTACCTTTGTGGGTGGTATTACTACATGTACACAGAAGGCCAAACAAAATAAATTTCTGGTTTTGACCCTCATGCGTCAACTTTTGTTTTTTTTATGACGGTTTTTGCGGGGCTTTCCTTTCTATGATATATGCTGTAAAATCGCATTTGGAGCCAAAATGCCAACGCACATGAACCAAGATGTGCATTCTGATTTCAGTTTAAATATGCCTCTTATTTCGGTATCAATTTAAACCCAACTTTTCTGTGCAATCCATGCTTTTTTTTTCACTTTTAAAAAAAAAAAGCTGCATCGACTGACCAAAGACCAACCTTTTTTGGGGGGTCCAATATCCATTTTTTTTTATTTTTTTTTTTGTGATTATTAATTATGGCTTAATCATGTTTATATTTAATGCATTGGTACAATAATATTAAATACAGTTATGAATGTACTTTTTCATAAAAAATCCAAATTTAAGAATAATAATTTTGTTACTAAATTAAAAGGAAGCAGGAATAAAAAAAACCCTAAAAAAAACCCTGTATGATTTTTTTGTATAAATGTCGAAAATTCAATCATATCCAACACTTGCCTGGAAAATATGACTTCCGCGTTAAAAATACCCTACAATTAAATTAGTGTGCTGCCCTGTCAAAATCCTGGTTAGAACACTGCCCTTCTCCAACCTTTTATATACCTGTGGTTTCTATATTTCATTTTAAATGCAGCACAATAAAACAAAACTGATAATAAATAGAATTATAACCTTGCTACCAGCTAGTAGTTAAAAAGTTAAGTCTCTTGTAAAGTAATTTTCATATCATATTTAGTACTAGCAATTTGTTCATTGTTGTCTTTTTTTTTGTTTTGTTTTTCTTTTAGATCAAGTTAAAGACCTGTCAGAATGGGGGAAAAAGTGTCCAATTACTTTTAATTATAAACGACTTGCCATTAGGAAAATGAATTCAATGTCAGATACAGAATATTTAGATTTTAACATTTTTTACTGGATACACTTAAAGAAGACAGATCATATTAAAGAAATTGAAATTCAATTAATGACTGGAAAAACAACCATAGATGTTGCATCAAATAACAGTATCACCACTGAATGTGTCACATTTTTGGATGGTTCATGGATTCCTGATTGGAAACAGTTTGTCAAAAATATTATTACAAGCAAGCTAAACTTGTTTTCACACAGAAAAGTGGAAATTGGACGTGACAATGAAATTGTTTACCACCATTTCCAGAAAAAATTTCATAGTTTATTGGATATACAGGCAACATCTGTAACATTTGTTCCAGGTGCAATTTTTATTATTACTGAAAAGAATCATCTTAATGATGCTGAAACTCAAGTCATGACAACATTAGAGAAGATATGGGATGCTTTTGGAAATACACACACAGAAGGTCTTAGTTATGCAGTTGATGGCAAACGCACCCAAGAAGATCTTAGTCGTGTTGGTGACAAACACACACAAGAAGATCTTAGTCGTGTTGGTGGAGAGCTTAATCACCCAGTTGATGACAAACACACACAAGGAGAGCTTGATGAAGCGGTTGATGACAAACACACAAAAGAAGAGCTTAATCACCCAGTTGATGACAAACACACACTAGGAGAGCTTGATGAAGTGGTTGATGACAAACACTCACAAGGAGAGCTTGATGAAGCGGTTGATGACAAACACACAAAAGAAGAGCTTAATCACCCAGTTGATGACAAACACACACTAGGAGAGCTTGATGAAGTGGTTGATGACAAACACTCACAAGGAGAGCTTGATGAAGCGGTTGATGACAAACACACAAAATATGAGCTTAATCACCCAGTTGATGACAAACACTCACAAGGAGAGCTTGATGAAGTGGTTGATGACAAACACACACAAGGAGAGCTTGATAAAGCAGTTGATGACAAACACACACAAGGAGAGCTTGATGAAGCAGTTGATGACAAACACACACAAGGAGAGCTTGATAAAGCGGTTGATGACAAACACACACAGCTTGTTGATGACAAACACACACAAGGAGAGCTTGATAAAGCAGTTGATGACAAAACACACACAAGGAGACAAGTGGTTGTTGATGACAAACACACACAAGGAGAGCTTGATGACAAACATAAAGCGGTTGATGACAAAACACACACACAAGTTGAGCTTGATAAAGCTTGATGAAGTGGTTGATGACAAACACACACAAGGAGAGCTTGATAAAGCAGTTGATGACAAACACACACAAGGAGAGCTTGATGAAGCAGTTGATGACAAACACACACAAGGAGAGCTTGATAAAGCGGTTGATGACAAACACACACAAGATGAGCTTGATAAAGCGGTTGATGACAAACACACACAAGGAGAGCTTGATAAAGCAGTTGATGACAAACACACACAAGGAGAGCTTGATAAAGTGGTTGTTGATGACAAACACACACAAGGAGAGCTTGATGAAGTGGTTGATGACAAACACACACAAGGAGAGCTTAACAAAGCAGTTGATGACAAACACACACAAGGAGAGCTTGACAAAACAGTTGATGACAAACATACACAAGGAGAGCTTGATGAAGCAGTTGATAATGAATACACAGGAGAGCTTAGTCATGCAGTTGATGGCAACCACACACAAGGAGAATTGAGTAAGTGTGGTAAAAGTAAATGCAAAAAAGAAAGCTTTCCACAACTTGTTCCATATCTCAGAATAGCAGACGGATCAAGAGAATCAAAAAAAGATATATCAGTTTTCACAAAAAATACTTCATCAGATGGACTAAAACAACCAAAAAAAGATATATCAGTTGTTGTCTCAAACAATACTGCATCAAATGGACCAAAAGAATCAGAAAATAATTTATCATTTGCTGCCTTAAGGAATACTACATCAGATGGTGAAAAACCAAAAACACAAGAGACTGTAATAGCTTCACCATTTGAAGAGTCGAAGAAGCTTACAACAAAGATCAGTGCATATTCTTATGTTACTGGCAATGTTAAAGGGGAAAATCTGCAAATATATAACTTAGATGAAAATGTCCCCAAAGAAACAGATGCTAAACATAAATATGCTAGGAGTCCAGTTCTAGATGAACAAACACCAAAAGAATCTGTTGTGAAAACAATGACCACCTTTACCAACAAATCTGTGCAAGAATCTAGCATACCCTCTCAAAGCAATGTGCTGGTTGATGATAATAAAAGCAGATCTAAATTAGAGTTCTCTGTTCCGATTAATAAACTGGCTGCATCAGATTTGCTGAGTCCTGATGGAAAACCCCTGCTCTCTAGTGTCGAAGAAAAGCATAATTGCAGAATTGAAATTGATGAAATGTCTCAACATGGTCATAAATCAGATTCTGTCATCAAAAATCAGGAAATGGCTGCTTGGTATTCACCAAATGGTGTGTGTGTTGTTGCTGTGAAGGGAGATATGTGGAAGATGAAAGCTGATGTGCTACTTTGTCCAGTCCAATACGCAACGCAAAACCTTCAAGAACTCGTTCCAGCTGACTTTTTAAAAGGTATGTTTCAACATTTCCCTTTTGCATTTTCAGGTAAAAACTTCAGTCCTATATACTGTTTTCGGTATTCTGTACTTGTTAGTCCTATACCGGTCCAACCGGAGGGGACTATAGGTTCCATTTCCGTCCGTCCTTCTGTCTGTCTGTCTGTCCATCTGTCCATTTGTCTGTCCCACATGATGGTTTTTTTCATAATGCCTCGAGATATTCAGCTGAAATTTTGTGTATAGTATTATAATATACAGATGATGCACCAGTTCCAGATCACTTCCGGATCACCTGTAGTTACCAATGTAAATTTCATTTAAGAAATATTCTAATGAAAAAATAATACATGTTTCTTGAAATTGTACGTAAAAAAAAAAAAGTAACAATATACAGTCTTGGTTTTGTTTTTGTTTTTGTTTTTGATACTGATACCTAACCACTGTTTACACGAGCAGATGACATGAAAAAAAGAAGACATTTAAAAAGAGAGATGAAGCTTTTGATGTTTTTCTTTTTATATCCTATGAAATTTTATAGTACGTGTAGGGTAAACATATATAGATTGTGCATGACAAGTTTTATGAAAATTGATGCTGCAAACGACTTACTGTAACTCCTCAAAGGGGACACACTTGGTACGCCAGTTGCGGATCACTCACAAAATGGAAGTATTTACGTTGTAATTGCCACTAGATTGGGCAATGAACGCAGGGCTCATCTCAAGACTCCAAACCATTGAACACAGTGGAATTTTGTTCTCCTTCTCCCCCCTCCCCATTCCTTTTTCATAATAATAATAATAATAAATAATAATAATTTAATAATAATAATAATATTATTATTATTATTATTATTATTATTTTCTTCTTAAACCTCTCTGGATTTGTCATTTCAACCACTAATTCATAATAATTCGACCCTGCATGTGTCAGACCCATATCATAGTAGCCCTAGACTGTTTGTCCATTGGCCAGTCGTCTATAAAATATTATATTAATCGTTGTAGTTCCATCTATTTTTCTTTTATTATTTTTGTTTTCTACAGGTAATGACAATTTGTATATAATGTAAAGACACTGTATTTTATGAACTGAAACTACGATTCTAAGTGTTCTTCCACAAGTCTCTCATGTTATATTGGTACATGTAATTACAAATACCAGCTGCAGTCATTCACCAGTAATGCTAATATAAATAAAATTTTGGTGCCATTACAGATCAAGTTTTACCCAAATTTATCATATACCATTACCAATCAAGATTTAGCCAAAGTTGTTTTCCAGACTCCCCATCCCCAATGCCTCAGAATATTGAGCTGACATTTTTGTGTGTAGCTTTAACATGTTCTGTTAGAAATCAAGTTTGACTTTCATGGCAATTTAGCCATTTTTCAAAGAGATATACTGTGAACTTAGGAGATGGAAAATTAGTTTTTTGCCTGTGTATGTTTTTAACATGAAGCTGTTCACGTACTGTTACAGATCAAGTTTGACTTTCATGGCAATTTAGCCATTTTTCAGAGAGATGGCCTGTGAACTTAGGAGATGTGAAAATTAGTTTTCTGAACTTTTTTGTTCCATGCCTGAAGATATTGAGATGAAATGTTTTATATATACATGAAGCTGTATCATGTACTGTTACAGATCAAGTTTAACTTTCATAGCGATTTACTAATTTTTTTAGAGTTACATGGCCCTTGAACTTAGAAGATATGAAATTTTGTTGGGTCCAGTTGGGGACATATATTGCTTTAGCAGTACTCTCAAAATGCTTGTTTTTTTTAATAAATTTATCAGGACCATCATGCAGCAGTCCTTGCCTTTTGAAAAACAAAGGAGAGTGAAAAATCGCACTCATCAAAATGCTAAGGCGAGTGAAAACCAAGCATTATTAATCTATGAAGTAATTGGTACATGTAAATGCAGAGATATATGTTGCAAAAATGAACCAATAAACCAATAACATTTTCTTTCTAATTTTATGTTGTTTGGTTCATTAGTGTAGTTTGACTTCTTTTCCCTTTCAGGAATGGAGGTATAATTTATTAAAAAGTTTCAGGAGTAGTACTATAGAAATATAATTATGACATGTATACACTGATGCAGACAATTGGATTATTTAATTACAATATGTACTATTCAGATAATTTGATGCACACAATTATATAATATACCTTTTCAGTGTTAGATGATTTGATGAATGTGCAGCTAAACATATATAGGAATCAACTTGTCTTGAATTTAATTATTATGTACAATGAATATGATTAGGATAGTTGGCATGGGAAAAACCCACTGGTTCCGAGGAGGTGGTGGTTCATGAACTACGACCCAAGCATTTCAGGTGTGCACTACCGACTCATATTATTAAAACTTTTTTTTTTAAATAACTCGTGAAATGTAGGCCTACAATTACTTCAATTAATAGTGTTGGTTGGGACATTCCCAAACAAAAATTGCAAGCTTAATAAATAGCTGGTAACAACCTTGCGGCAAGGTAGTAACTACCGCGTTTCGAGCTAGTATTTGGAACCTTTTTACAACCTTGCCGCAAGCTTGCGACGAGCTTCTTGCAACCTTGCCGCAAGCTTGCGACGAGCTTCCTGCAAGCTTATTCAGTTTAAGCTAGTATTTGGAACCTTTTTACAACCTTGCCGCAAGCTTGTTGCAACCTTGCCGCAAGCTTGCGACGAGCTTCCCGCAAGCTTGTTCAGTTTAAGCTAGTATTTGGAACCTTTTTACAACCTTGCTGCAAGCTTGCTACGAGCTTCCCGCATGCTTGCGACGAGCTTCCTGCAAGTTTGCAACAAGCTTCCTGCAAGCTTGCGCCGATCTACCTACAAGCTTGCATCAGTGGCAGCCATCTTGCATCTTGTATAATTCTTTAAAAAAACAACAATGGTTTTAAAGTGAAAAACATGAACAGTTAAAACAAAAAAGTAGGTGCTACATGTTGTCAGATACTTAGGCTACAAAATTAGTTTACCTGTCTGATAGACATGTTCCATTTATGTGGGATAGTCTTGACTAAACTAATATGCTAAAAAGCTCCTGGTCCTATATTCTTCTTTTTCTTCTTGTTTTAGGTTATATTCCTCCACTATCTGGAGATCCACACTGGTGTAAAGTCATTTGTTTGTTTCTTCTTGTTTTCTTTTTTCTCCCGTTCCACCAAGCAGGATTCAACCAAAATTCCAAGATGGCCGCCCTGGCCTCTGAATAACTGAGACATTTTTAACTTTTACTCAAATTCACCATGCAAATTTAAACCATATGTATTCCTAATGATCCTCTCATGGCCCTGACCGAGTTTGTTATTTTTTGGACAGATTTAAAATCAAGATATCTGCCCTGACCTCTGATTGACAGAGACATTTTTTTGCTTCTTTTCAAGGTCCACCAGGCAGGTTTGAATCAAACTTATAGTCCAAATGATTCTCTCATGACTTACTAAGTGTTGTTATTTTTGTGGCTGATTCAAAATCCAAGATGGACACCCTGGCCTCTGATTGGCTCAGACATTTTTAACATCTTCTCAAATTCCACCAGGCTAATTTCAACCAAACATGGCCCATGTCATCCTCTCGTGGCTATGCATAAGTTATTATTTTTGGGGCCAATTGAAAATCCAATTATTACAAGATGATTCTGTTTTAACCATATTGTATTATCATTCGTATGTATTAATATTAATTTTGTTTTAATTATTATTGTAAATACTATCTAAATCTGTAACATGTATGTTTGGTTGTTTAGCCACTGTTCCCACTGAATTTGATAAATCATATGAGAAGGTATGAATTAAAAAAAAAATAACCATGAAAATGATTTGGACTTAGCTTTTTCTCCACAAGTGTAGACATGCTTTCATAGTTGAAGATATACATGCAGCAAGCTTACAAAAATGAAAACATGCTTGCAGGAAGCTTGCACAGTTGAAGATATGCATGCAGCAAGCTTGCGCAAGCTTGCAAAATGAAAACATGCTTGCGGGAAGCTTGCACTGTTGAAGATATGCTTGCAGCAAGCTAGTAAAAATGAAAACATGCTTGCAGGAAGCTTGCACAGTTGAAGATATGCATGCAGCAAGCTTGCGCATGCTTTAACAAATGAAAACATGCATGCGGCAAGCTTGCAGAAGTACTGACTACCTTACGCGAGCTAAATGTTAGCTTGCAAATAGCTTGCATTGCTTGTACTAGCTTGTAACAACCTTGTAAACTACCTTGCAACAACCTAGCCGCAAGCATGCATTTTTGTTTGGGAATTGACATTCACGTGTTATTTTTAATTCAACAATTACACAACCAGTCTCCCTCCCTCAACATTTTGCAACACGTCATTTGACCTACCGCTACAAGTTACAAACTCTTGACAGCGTTACATCATTGATCTAGAATGGCCCCACTGTTGTTGATAAAAAAATATACAAACTCTGATAAAATCTGTCATTACAAAGGATTTCATTCCAAACGTGGGATGCCATAACAAAGATAATAAAAAAAAACCCATAATTTTAGACATCATCATCAGTTGTCAAGTAGACCAGCGTGTGCGTGCAGAATTCCAAGAGTAAATATAATCTGACCCCGATAGCTCTGATTGGTCAATATTCCACAGAGTACTGCGCATCAAATCATGTTCCAGTCACATGGTCTGTGACTTTCTAAGAAACGAAACAAAAATCTAATAGTCGGCAATGATCATTTATTACTGTTACTATAGTGTGTACATATATTCATATATAAATAGCATATGCACATGCATTAACCTCTGGCTGAAATACAAATATTTAAATGAAGTTTTATTTGATTTTTTTTTAAAGATAAAAAAGAAAATAATAGATGTAAAAAAAATACCAAGGCTTATTCCTACATACCTATGACCATTTCTTTTTCTTCTTTTTATTATTCCGTCTAAATGTCATTTTTCTTCTCTGTTTTTTTAACAAAAGAATAAAATTACACGATTGCCATTTTCGGGACCTCATGTAAGCTTTGTAGGCTAACAGTTATGAACTAATCAAGACAATTTTACCGACTTTGCTGATTTCCGTAATGAGTTCATCTGTGTAGGCTACAGAAGCCACTAATTAATTCAATCCCTTTTCTCTTTTTGTCATAACTATATGAACAGTATAAGTTAATTATGCTTATCAGACGTTGTGATCTATTACCTTACAAAAGTGGACTGTTTCTAATTAATAATAAATTAAATAGGCAAAGAGGTTTTGATCGGATTGGTACATCTTCGAAGATGTCTATTGAACCTGTGTTTTCCGATTTGTATAGCAAAGATAAGTACCAGTCATATATTAAAATCTTGCACAGACGCTACCTTTCTCGTAATATCTTTTTTCTGGTATTATTAAACAGATGTTTCTACATAAGGTTAATAGTGGCTATCAACATACAAATGTTTTTTATGTGCGCTGTTTGTTAAGTGTAACATGCGTTATTTTTCACAATCACCAGATTGAAATTAGGTGCGCTGTACGAATGCGATTGCACCCATGCACCTTAAAAGGCAAGGTCGATCTGATGCAGTGCCACAAATCAATATAGACGTTAAGAATTGTTTTCTGCATTCACTTATTAGACACAGAGATACATGTAGTGCATATAAAAATATATTTATTGACCCGTAACTTGTTTTGAGTAGTATACATGTACACATAAAATGTAAAGCTAACATATACTTTGATGAATATGAACAATGTCCAAAATATTTAGATCCAGATCCAAGAGTGGCAAGTACACATTTGCCCCCCCCCCCCCCCATACGTACATACAAACACATACACACACCATACAGAAATTACCATACAATGTATGAGGAACATGGACCTTTATTTAAAAAAACACCTGTAATGTACACAATAATTGTTAAGCGATCTAGGTTTGTACAAACTGCCGTAACAAGTCATCACTACATCATCACATTTGCAGCAATACAATACAAGAGACATTGTTTTCTTTTCATTTTCATGTTTTAAGGACAGGAAATAAGCTTAATAAAATGCATGTTTTGATTGGTTTAACAAGTAACGTGGTACGACGTAGTAAAATCCTGAACATGTAAACATTTTAAGGAATCACCAGTTAGGAAACAGGCTAATATCACTACTATACAACTCATGTACATTGTAGTCATACTTTTGAATTTCTGTGTTTGCTTGATTTATGTATTACAGACCCGCCAACCTTTAGGTAGAGAAAGCAGGAGGTGTGTGTTGAAAAAGCAGGAGATTTTGTCAACACTACATAATGTCATAAATACTTGTTAACCTTAGATCTTGTTTAAAAAAAAAAATTAATCAATTAAAAAAATATATATATACACATGTATTATTATTATTACTTTTCTTTAAAGTTTAAATATTATTATGATTTAAGACTTATTTAAAAAAAATAACTCTTTTATCCAAAAATGTTTAGAACATGAACAAGAAATTAAAAAATTAATTAGTACATTTACGGTATTACACTTTGCAGTTTATGTTACATCATCATTTGTGGTTAGTGTACCTAAGTACCTAAGACAAATTTATATAAATCTTATAAATTAATATTCAGTTTTTACTATAATGAGGAACAGTGGCATGATACTTATTTAAAATCATTATAATGATGCAATGAACATTGTATTTCCATTAATCATAAGTCAGATCTCTCAACCTCGAGGGGCTGGAAACCTGGACACTGAAGCCCAAAAACCTGGAGATTTCAGTAAAAACCTGGAGATTGACCTATTCATACATAATCAAGTTCTAAACAAAATAAAGTGGTCATTCTTTTGTAGGAAAAAATATTTGAAAGGTGACGTCAGGGAATTTTCACTTCTACGTCATGCGTGCAAACTCTCAACGAAAATGCGAGAGACTAGTAGCGATAACCTTATTTGGCATTGATCTCCTAAATATGGATTGTTGTGTCCAGTCCTCTCACTTTGTATGTTATTCCTGGCCGGATTGGCTGAGAACTTGACTGAGTAAGGACAGAAATAAGGACGGAATAATTTGGCCTGTTACATTCTCGGAAACCGAATGTAGCTGACATTTTCCAAATGAGAAAAAAAAGGCAGAGTTACTTCCCTTATGTTATTTTGGCAAAAGGGGATTGATTTTTTTTATGCTTACAAAAATGTCATTTAACAGGAGGTTTGTGGGAGATTTGCTCAAATACCGGGAGACTCCCGCGGAGTCTTCTATTTTAATGCCTTGCTTATAAAATACTCTCATGGTATCAGCTCAGTCAATGGGCTATTGAATAGAGGCTTGGGTAAAACCCCTCAATACCATGCATACTCTCTCTAAACTGGAATTTTCTCAAAACCGGACGGTTCCGTGATTTATCTTTTAATGCTAAATTTACCCAGCTGAACTGGAAACCTCTCTACACTGAACACTGGATGGATATTTCAGTCCCAAACTCTTTATTTAGTGTAAATTGTACCTCTGAAAACTGGACAATCGATCAGACCGTTATTAAACATTGTGGTTATGTTTATTGTCACCTCGCCGTCTTCGGAGGGATTACCTGATTGCGAACATAGCTAGTGCAACATGCACATGCTAAGGTTAGCCATTAGATGTGTAATCAGGGTTACCTATGGCTGAGTATGGTTGACAAATAACAATTAAATATCAAGTGGTAGCTTTCATATCCTTAACAAACATGTTTGTAGTTTGCTTCAAGGATCAACAAAACAACAATGAATTTAATCCACTGTCTTCTCATTGTTCGAACTTGATTTTGTTTTAAAGCAATTTATTTAGCAACATAAAGAATAGGCAAAGTGTAATGTTGGCTTTTTGGGTCGAAAAAATGTCAATAGCGTTTCATTGACATGGAATATCCAGCTAAATATTGCTGTATTGAACTATCACTCGATGATAAACTTAAAATCATTAAGCAAACGTTAGAATATCTTAAGTCTAAGGTTCTTTATTGGATTATTATCTGTTGGATACATCTTTATTGTAAACCTTTGCAAACTGGACACCTCTTAATACTGGACAAAATGTTTGGTCCCATTGGTGTCTGGTATAGGTAGTACGTCTAAATAACTTCCCGCTGGGTCAAAGTTCGAGGTGAACCAAACTTTTGATAGAAAAGTTGACACCACAAGTCCTGTGATTGGTGATAAATGTGAGTGTGTTGGTTGTAAAAAAAATGTAGTTTCATCTGGGCAAAAAATGTATGCAATTTTATTTCATCTAGTACCACTGTGTCAAGCAGCCTTCTGCTTGAAACATGTATGGGGTACCTGTAAAAAAAAAAAGTATTCAAATTTTATGCAAAACTAGGGGTGTTGTAAAAACATCTGGTTATACCGAAAATGAGCCATGAAAGGTACCATTTTCTTTAGTTAATACTTTGAGGTAGGGGTTGTAGTACTGATATTTATGGGTCATAGCTTGGTTGATATATTGCATATAGTGTTTTCAAACACAAACGTTAACTTGGTTGCCTATGGGATTTTATTTGGTATTGTACAACCTTTAGACGGATTTCACTGTAATACTTTGTCTAAATATTAACAATGAGTTAGATCTTGCCAATATATAGTATTTATTTAGTGTCAGTCTGACACGGGATGATGCCCTCTAGCTACATGTAGCAGGGGATCAAAAATCCCATCGCCCGACGCCCGTGCCAAGTGGATTTTTCATGCTGGGCAAGTAATTATGTTAACTGCATATGCCCGATGACAAGTGACTAATGTATCACTTTAAACCTTTTTTAAAATTTTGTTACAAATCTCGATAAAACCTTTGGAAACAGTTCCGATCTCCGAGCATTTACATAGCTCTAAGGAGAAGAAACCCTAACCCTAAATGCTGGAATGATCGGAACTCTTGCCAATGCGTTAACACACCAAAACGGAAAACAGTGTGTTGAAAAGTTCGATAACAACTTTAGAGTTATTCCCGTTTTACGATCGACTAAGATTGGTAATTTCCGCCACTGAACGTTCACGTAATCGGGTTCGATGATCTTCTAACTTGGAAATAGCATCCAATACGCTTTACAGCTTATATAAAAATAAAGTATATATGCCTTGTGTGTGCAATCAAAATGTTGAATCCTTGCAAATATGGTATATGAGGTGGGATACAGTTTAAAAGGGCCATGTTGAAATTAAATTAGATGTTAATACGGTTCCGGAATCTGCTCTGCAAATGAACGTGGGCGTAAAGCAAGTTTATAATTTCCGAGTTCACTTGAACAAAGCATAAATATTATGAACTGCGTTCTTATAAAAGTTGCAAGATATTTTAGTTTGGATATAATAAACCTTGTAGCAGAACATATTTAATGTTTTTCAGTACTTTGCAAATGTAAATCTACGTTCGTGTAAAATGAACAGTAAGGTGATGTTAGATTTCATTAGTCCTACGTCATAATCGTGACAAGTTAGATTTCATTAGCCCTATGCCATAATCGTGATGGTTCAATGCCCTCTAAGCATACATGAATATGTTAATTTTTTTCTGCTTTATTAATAGTTTTTTAACAAATAAATTATGCTCAATAAATTAAAATACAAGGCTGCAATCGATGTACATGCCATCCCCTGCTGTTTACCAAGCCTGCACTATTTAAAACATTTACAGAGTAACAGAGCTGATATTTACTTTGAGCCCAGCCACGGCTGTTTGCGACAGACATTTCTCAGCTATGAACAGGGTAAAAACATCCCAGAGAAGTGTTTTGGGGCAGAGAGTGTTAAATAATATACTCACAATCATGACACATGGGCCAAAATCCCTAAACATTTTTTAACCAATGCCAGCCATAAAGGAATGGCTCACAAGTGGAAAGGGATCTCGCCATATCCACGGCCATACAACAAGTGGTCACTAAGACATACATTGACACAATAATTATATTTAGATGAACAAGTGGACACTACCAAACAAATAACAAAGTTTAAATCAACAAATGGACACTATTTAAAAAAACAGAAGTTTAAATCAACAAGTAGAGAAGACCGTGGATACTACTGGACAGACATATACATTTAGTACTTCCTGGGTAAGTGTTGTAACATTGGCAAACTTCTTTATTTGTGCAATTAAACCAATTACTTTCAAGATTATTACTTTATTAAACACTGTATTAAATTAAATAGCAGTAACACAATTAGTCACCTTAAGAAGTGTGGGCAAGTGGAAAAATATATGGGGCAAGTGAATATCTGATTGGCATTTGCCCTGTGTGATTGTTAGTGCAACCTTGGCATTCTTCTCGGTTGCTTGTGGGACAGATTTCTTCTGTTGTAGAGAGCCATGATAAGGCCGCTACAAAGGTGTTGCAAGTTATGTCTTCTAAACAGAGTTTGAAATGGAAGTCATCATTCTCTCCATCGGTGGGCGGGGTGAAAAAGTAGAAGGCTAACAGTGGTGGCCGTTTAAAGAGTTCTTGGAAGAAATCAAAGAGCAAGAAACTATCTCAGACTGCTTCTGCCACAGTATATCTTTTGCTCAGGGTAAGCAGGTTTGACAGCCTTCTAACCACTTCTTACTCCAACTGCCTAGGCTTTCGCCCATCCCTTACTGCTCTCTGATAATGTTTTCGGATTTGTCACTTCCAGTGTTTCCAACACCACTCATAATGTGGGAGTTTTGCAACAGTTTTGGAAGAATTGAGAAGTCATTATGGATGACGGGTGCATGGTTAATGAGAATGTTATGTTTTGGATATCAGCTCCGGCTAGATGTACATCCTCCATAGATACTCACCGACCCATGCCGTAGTGCTCAAAGAGGCTGTGGACAAGCTTTTGTTCAAGGAGAGATTCCCATTTTGGAACTCGCTCCATGCTTCTGATAATACTAATTTAAAACTAAATAACATCCGGTGGGGTTAAAGTTTGAGGGGTACCAAACTTTTGATAGAGCAGTTAATACACCATGTTCTGTCATCTGACAGTGTTTGTTGTCAAAAACAATTTAGTTTCATCTGGGCAATAAATGTATGCAATTTTATTTCATCTTGTACCATTGTGTCAAGTAGCCTTGTGTTTGTAACATGTATGGGGTACTTGTAAAACTAAGTACTATAAGTTTGTGTGAAACTAGGGTTGCTGTCAAAACGTCCGGTTATGTCGAAAATGAGCCATGAAAGGTTCCACTTCATGGTTATAATTTGGTTTATATATTGTATACAGTGTTTTTGACCACAGTAGTGTTATTGGGTATAGTACAACCTATTTGGATAGTTTTAATGTTACCAAGAAAGATTCCGAGGACTTAAGGATGTTTCACAACCTGGCTTTTTTTTCAAAGAACATTATCTTGAACCTCCGCCAAGGTCCAAAATGTTTTCTGTTCAAGATCTTTGAACAGTGATTAAGCCAGGGGATTGGCTGCCATCGCTAGATGCTTATCTTCATGTTCCAATCCATCCAGATCACTATAAGTACCTTCGATTCATCTTCATGGGTCGTCACTTTGAATGGAAAGTCCTTCCTTTTGGCATCCTGTTGGCTCCATGGCTGTTCACCCAGATATCATCACCAATGTCCCAGTTCTTTCATCAGTGGGGTATATTCTTTTACCCATACACTGACGATTGCCTCATGAGGTGTTGGGATCACCACAAGTTGGCACAACATGTTATCTTTGTGGAGGATCTTTTAGAGTCTGTGGGGTGGGTTCTCAATCTTGAGGAATCTCACCTGGAACCAACTGTCCATCCAGTTTATCAGGGTGATATTGCATCCTGGCATTGGGATGGTTCAGGTTCCACAAGACCGTTGGGTAAAGATTCAGATGGCAATCAGATGTGTTCTGGCAGAATCAGTGTTGATACATCAGTGGCAGATGATGTTAGACCTGTTAACAGCTCTGTCATTTGCAGATATTTCTGATTCCTTTGATCTCTCAAGATCAACTGGACCTGTTAGTCGTCACCTGACACACTTCGTCCCAGCCTTCAGTGGTGGCTGACTCCATCAAATGACTTAGATGGAGTCTCTTTTTTTGTCATTTCAGGCATATCAACAGATTTGTAGATGCGTCATTAGAGGACTGGGCAGCACATCTGAAGTGTCAGATGATGTCAGGGCTGTATAGTCACAAGAAGTGGCTCATGAACACATTAATGTGTTGGAGCTTCTAGCAGTCTGCAAACTACAAACGCGTTGATCATTGTAGACAACAACTAAAGGGTGCCAGTTTGACAATGTTGACGAACAATGTTACAAGGCAGACTGGTGGAAACTTTCTCTCACAGTGTTCTAGATCTGATGTTTTTTCAGTTTTACCAGACGAAATTCTGGTTCAGGTATAGAAGGTGACCAACGTGTTGGCAGACAGCCTGTCCAGGATCACATTTCCTAAAGCCACAGAGTGGATGCTCAACCCCGAAGTGTTTCATTCGGTTTATTGTCAGTTGTGGACACTAAATTTAGATCTGTTTGCAACATGGATCAGTTATCAGTTACCCGTATTTGTGTCTTCGGTTCCCAATCCGGATGTGCTAGATTTAGACACTCTGGTCATCAGCTGGGAAAGTTTTCACATATATGCCTTCCCTCTCCTGATTCTGGTTCTGAAGGTCCTTCAACGGTTTCGTCAATACCATTACTTCTGATTGTCCTAAAATGGTTAAATTGCATTTGGTATCCAGACCTTCTAGAGTTAACAGATCCAAATCAGTTACCATTACAGACTGGGGCAGGTTGATGCTCCAACCATACTCTAGGCAGGCTCATCCAAACCCGAGGTTGTTTCAACTTTAAACTTTGATATTATCTCCCAGACATTGAAGAAGAAAGGGTTTTCTGCAGCTTTGACAGAAGCCATCTTAAAGGCACATCATCCGGCTTATAACACTTTAATAGATGGTGTCTTCAGAACAGGGTTAAACCTGAGTGAGTACCAGTTGAAAAGGTTGCAGATTTTTTCTCATATTTAAGGAAATCATTGCACTTTAAAGGGTCAACTGTTGCAACATATCTCTCAGTGATTGCCACTGTTTGAGATCTCATAATGTAGTCTAAGCTAGCCATGTGTTCTGAACTCCAATGGACAGCAATGCTTAAAGGCTTTAAGCATGAAGATCAAGTCTAGTGCTTCCAACTGCTGAATTGGAATCTTAACGTGGTCTTGTTTGCTCTTACAAAAGTACCTTATGAGCCTCTTCACCATGTTTCTACTCATTTTGCTATGGCTGCTAGTGTGTCTGAACTTCATGTTTTAGATATTGAGCAGGTTAGGTTTTGCTGACGGGACTCGGGAGTTCTGTCACTGTGTCTGGTTCAGGCTTTGTGTTTTTATATTCAGTGGACGCAGGGGTTTCGTCAGAATTGCAAGCATATTTTTATTTTCTGTAGTTCTAAACGTCTTAAGGATATTATGAGGAATACTATTTTGATGTTGTTATGTGCCACAATTCTTCATGCCAGTCAAGATACATGCCTTGATCTACCTAAGGCTAACAATCCTCACAAGCTGAGAGCATTGCATGGCTGTATAAATGTCTATTCACTGGAACACACCATTGAATTTGGTTGTTTTTGGTCCATCAATTCAGTCTTCATCAATCATTACTATCGGGATATCTCGACCGAGGATGTCGATGGTTTGCACAGAACATTGGATTTCATTAATAAATAACTGCTTGTGTGGGGTAGATTTATCTCTGTTAAATATTATAATGGTATTATGGACTGCAACATTTTTAATGAAATCAATCTTGGTTAGGTTGCTATAATCTTCTGTTGTATCAAATATTCATGTGTTGGCTTGCTAAAGGGAGTTTCTACAACCTTGGTTTGCGATCCCACCTCCTACCTGTTGAATGTTACAAACAGGTAAAGAGGTCAGATTAAGATGAAAAGAAATGGAGAAAACTTTTGAGTGTTTCTCTTTTCATGAATGCTTATCCTGACCTCTCCGGTTAGGCACACCCGTCGGTTGTCTTGCACTCCGGGAAAGAAGGAAGTCGTAACCACATGACCAGAAGTACGGTGTTCTGGGTACAATGGAAGATGTAACTATTGATTGGACCATGCAATGGCAAAGGGGGGGGGGGGGGGGGATGCAAATAGGTAAAGAGGTTAGGTTAAGTAAATTCCTGAAAAGAGAAAACACTAAATGTTTTCTCCATACTCCATAAAATAAAACATAACCAGTACATATGTGCAATAATCTTGATAATACACTTCACTACGCTATGCTGTTTCTCAATGTGCACACTAACAACAGGTCAATTGATGGTGTAGTGTGATTGATCGATAGTGCTGATCGGAAGGAAAGAAATGGTTTATTTAACGATGCACTCAACACATTTTATTTATGGTTATATGGTGTTGGACATATGGTTAAGGACCCCACAGATATTGAGGGAGAAAACCCACTGTTGGCATTTCATGGGCTACTCTTTTCAATTAACAGCAAGGGATCTTTTATATGCACCATCCCGTAGACAGGATAGCACATACCACAGCCTTTGATGTACCAATCGTGGTGCACTGGCTGGAGCACTGATTGGTCGATGGTGCATGATAGTACATGTATTAATATAAACAACTTTAAAAATTACTGTTATTTCGATAAAATGTTATTTAATGCAGTTAAATCTATTTATGTAAACTGTTGAATAATCCAAAATTAAGCAGGAAAAGACAACTCGTCCTATTACTTGAAACTCACGGTTATGGTTCTTGATCAAAGATCTAATAGAGGGCGCTATTAAGTAAAACAATTCGGTAATTAGTATTAATCAACGACGATTCCATTAAATAATCTACATTTTGGAGTAGAATTGTAAGTTTATTCGTTTACATATGGTTAAGAAGGTATTCTAGAAGGTGGAAAAGATACCAAAATTCTGCGTTGATATGACTTTTTACCAATTAATGCGTTTACCAACTTCGCTATCCAGTGAGTGAAAAGAAGAAAAGTTCTATCGTGGAATGAGCTAAAAATAGCCCATGACTTCGGCCTCGCTTTCGCGTCCAGTGTACGCTCACTGAATGTAAACAAAGAATGGCCGTGCTACTGGTAGGAAGTTCACACGTACGGAGACTGGGCGATTATATTGCGGAGCGGCCGTTATTAAAGAACTTTAACTTAGGACAGTCTGTTGTGGTGAACTATTGTGGAATCGGTGGTGGCAAATTGTACAATTCTGGACACATATCAAGAATGGAACATGCTATACACTATTTTAAACCGGATCATTTATTGTTGCATGTTGGAGGAAATGACTTGGACTGCAGAAAAGCAGAGACAGACATTGACTTTTCACATGAGTTAATATTAAAACTTGTGTGCATTGCAGAAACATTTGCTAAGCGATACGATATTAAACGTACAACAATATGTCAGTTGTTACCACGCTTCTCTACCAGACATATTTCTTCACAAGTATATAACCAACGTGTACAGCTTGCTAACACCCTATTGAAAGCAGAGTTAGCAAATTAACCAACCATGCAATATTGGAACATTCAAGGAGTTAAGAACAGTATAACTCCCATATTTAGTGATGGGGTTCACTTTAACTTGGAGCATGGCATGCCCAAATACTACAGAAATGTACGCGGGGCAATAATTAGGTCAATTAATACTGTCACAACGGAGATTTAAAATTTTCATGATACACATATGCTATAGCTAACAATAATTTGCAAATTAGCTGTACGGTATTTCATAATTCTGAACGCATAACTGTAGGTGTATATATGTGCAAAGGTATGTCTAATTCGTATTAAGCATATCGGGTTGTGATAGGCCTACATGTATAAGTTATGTCTAGTTAGCCTGTGCTGAGGTGACAAAGGATGGTACACATGGATACTTGCTGCAACTGTATTGTGTCATCTTAATGGGATTTATCACATAAATGTTAGTGTGAGTATACGGGGTGCACTGGGTGATGTTTACTCTTTGCATTTGTCTGTGAGATGAAGCACGAGGAGTATGCTTAGTATGATTTGGTGCTATATGTTGTGCTGAGAACTTATCACAATGTTTGTGATAAAAGGCATAATTGAGGTATTGGTCCAATTATACGGTATACTGTGCTATGATTCACATAAATGCCTGTTTTTGCACTATCTGCTTTGGTTTACTAGCTACCTTTGCAGCTGTCTTGTGTTAAATAACATAATTGGGAGGTATAGTGCAGTTGTAGTAAACATGTATGTGTATACTTACGGCAAGTGTTCGGTACTGTCGTGACATAACCACTGAATGTTATGACGCATTGCGATCTAAGTAGCAATGCATTATATTATAGGCATTATACAAACAGCCTACCATAATTGTTGAGGTATAATCTTGATTACAATACACTATAGTTTGAGCATTTATCCGCATACATCTATGTTTCAAATAATAAATCTCACACCTAGAGTTACAATAACTAATGGAGCTATTGAGGGGTAAGAGGTAAAAATGTGTAATTGCATAATTGAATTTATAATTATATCTTTGTGAAAGTAATAAATTAAATATATATTGGTGATTACAGCATAATGTCCACAAAAGGCACCGACCCGCCTCCAAGGAAGTCGAGACGTCTAGACAATGCCAGGAAATCTGTTAAATCAGCTAAATCTACAAAGTCTGCAGAAGTTTCTAGAGCAAAAACAGCAAGACAAGCAAACCAGCCAGTTAGCCTTGAACAACAGATTCAGAAGTGCATCAATGATGCAATTCCGGCAATCACAAAATCAGTGATTGCTGCACTGCATTCAAGTGAACACAGATCCGCCAACACCACAGCAACAACTGTCCGCCCAGCCAGCCAGGTCGGAGACAGAGGCATCACCAGCTGTTGCAGTAGAATGCCAAAGTTCAGCAACCAGGCAGATACAGGCTACGGTGTTGGAGGACCTGCTCAATACACCTGAAAATATTACAGGTATGGAACCTTCAGTTAGTAAATGGAACACAAGTATGGGAAAACAAAGTATTGGTAAGCCACTGGCATTGGGAATTGATCCCAAGTTGAAGGCCAAAATATGGGCAAATGAGTATGTGGATATGGGTGCATTAATCAACCAACATACATTGACAGAAAGATACTCCATGTCAGAAACAGGTGGAGGTATCACGTTTGTTAAACAAAACCCCACGGAATATAAATTTGAATCTGTCGCCCACTGGTTGACAGCCTTTCACATATTTGTGGGGATATATTGTGAACGGCACTCACAGGAGGCATCACATTTGATGAAATATGCACTTACAGTGCAAAAGCTTGCGCAGCAGGCATGCGATTCAGCGGCTCTTAATTATGACCGCTCTTTCAGGCAATGGAGAGAGCTTTCTCCCGCAGATTTACCCTGGGATCAGATAAATCTAGAACTTTATCAGGAAGCATTGGCAATGGGCCTATCATTTAAAGCCAAGTCTGTGTCAAAAGGGGCATTTCAGCAAGCCATTAAAGCCAAATCCAGTACAGCTGAGAAATACTGTTTCAGTTTTAACAACACGAAAGGAATATGTAGCAGGGGAGCACAGTGCTCCTTTCGACACATCTGTCAGCGGTGCCAAGGATCTCATAGCAGACGGTGTTGTCCTCTCAAACAGTCAGCAACAGTCTCCGGAAATGAGAAATCTGGATACTCCTACTACAAAAAATCAGGACCTAATAACTCCAGTGGATCCTAAAAGATTAAAGTTTTGGCTACAGGGATACCCGACAGAAGATAAAACATTTTTATTACAAGGATTTACATTTGGTTTTAAAATTCCTTTCCAGGGTAAAAGGACATTTATGTCAAGTAAAAATTTAAAATCTGCTTTGACCAACTCAGACATTTTAATGCAAAAAATTACAAAAGAATTAAAAGCAGGACGAGTCTCAGGACCATTTCAGTCTATTCCATTTCCAAATTTTCAAAGTTCTCCATTGGGTCTAGTTCCTAAAAAGCAACCAGGGGAATATAGAATTATACATCACTTGTCATTTCCAGAAAGTTCCTCAATAAATGATGGTATACCTCATGATTTATGTGCAGTCAGATATCAAACATTAGATGATGCAGTACGGTTGATAAAAAAATGCGGAAAAGGAGCATTACTAGCTAAAACAGATATCGAGAATGCTTTCAAGATCATCCCAATTCACCCATTAGATCATGAATTATTAGGTTTTACTATTAATGGCTTATCTACTTTGATAAAACACTTCCAATGGGTTTAAGTTTTTCTTGTAAATTATTTGAATTGTTTAGCTCGGCAATTCATTGGGTTATGGATCATCATTTTGAAGCAGAATGTTGTGTACATGTATTAGATGATTTTCTGTTTATTGGAGCCCAAAATGCAAACTCTTGTCAAAACAGTTTGCAGAATTTTATGCAAATTGCAAACGACATAGGTATCCCCATTAAACAGGAAAAAACTGTTTACCCAACCACCACGATAACCTTTTTAGGTTTAGAAATTGATTCAATTGCTATGGAAGTCAGGCTCCCGTTCGACAAACAAAGAAAGTTAAAAGACAATCTTTTGTCTTTAAAGAAAAAGAAAAAAGTTTCCTTACAAGAACTTCAATCCCTCATAGGACTGTTGAACTTTGCATGCACAGTTATTATACCAGGCCGTCCATTTCTTAGGCGTATTATTGATCTGACTCTTGGTTTAAGGAAACCTAACCATAGACGACGTCTAACGTTAGAGGCCCGAGCAGACATGGATACTTGGTTGGTATTTATTGACCATTTTAATGGAAAGGTTTTAATGTTGTCAGATATTTGGGACTCTTCTGATAAACTCTGTTTCTATACTGATGCCAGCAGTACGGGTTTTGGGGGAATGTTTCACGACAAATGGTTTACAGGTTCTTGGCTGGGAGAATTGTTATCAGTTCATATTACAGTGAAAGAGCTATTTCCAATTGTACTGGCTTTGGAATTGTGGTCTCAACACTTGAAAAATAGATGCATCAATTTCTACTCGGATAATATGGCAGTGGTCTATATTATCAATAAGCAAACATCCAAAGATCCAACTATTATGAAATTAGTGCGTCGTTTTATGATACAAGTGTTGAAACATAATATTCTGTTCAAAGCTACACATATTCCAGGTGTTAAAAATATTGGGGCTGATCAACTTTCTCGTTCACTCATTCAGGAATTCAAGGAAACTTTTCCACACATGGAATTGATCCCAACGGAGGTCCCAGTCAGGCTAATCACTCTTTAGAAACATTAGCAGGTGATATTGTACAAGCAGCTTTGTCGCAGTCTTCAAGGAGTTCATACAGACATGTTTTTTCTATGTACAAACAGTTTTTATCCAAACATTTCCCTACAAAACCAAGTTTCTCTTTTTACTGCAATGTGCTTTAGAGACAAAATGGCTGCAGCAACAGTTTCTACAAAATGGCTGCAGCAACAGTTTCTACATACATATCTGCACTCGGATATATCTTTAAACTGGGTGGATTTCCTGATGTGACACAGCATTTTATTATTCGCAAAATGCTGCAAGGATTCAAAAAACTTCGAAATTCCGGAGATACACGTTTACCAATTACACCGAAGATTTTAAAGAATTTGATTACATCACTTGATCATGTGTGCCAATCACATTTCCAGAAAACGATGCTCAGAGCCATGTACTTACTAGCATTTCACGCATTTCTAAGAGTGGGAGAAATCACTAGTTCCAGGGCAGCAGCTCATAACATTGGTATGCAAGACATAACATTCTCTTTTGATCAGGATGTCCCTACTTCCATTGAGCTACGAATGCAGCACTTCAAACATAGTGCCGGGAAGCATATACCTACTCTGATTTTGAATAAGAATACATCTCAATCTGTCTTGTGCCCAATACAGGCTTTGTGGGAATTCATCCAAATACAGGGAAATGCACCAGGCCCATTATTTGCTCTAGCAGATGGCTCACCTGTTTCGCGTCAGTTCTTTTGCCAACAACTGAATCTATCATTGATCTGGAGTGGACTTAGCACAGACCATTATAAAAGTCATAGCTTTCGAATAGGTGCAGCAACCACAGCAGCTATGATGGGTATTCCAGATGAAAAAATTCAACAAATGGGAAGGTGGCATTCCAATGCTTTCAAAAAGTACATTCGGGTACCTGCATTACAATTGTAGCTGATAACGCACCACTATGAGTGATATCATACAGAAATATCAATGTAAATATGTGGAATTATGGAAACAGGAGCGATTGTGCTTAGGAGTAGTAGTCATGGGGACAAGGGCCTCTGACTACCATGAATTAAGTATTCATATTGTATTTGCGTGAACCATGGGCGTCATGGGGACAAGGGCCTCTGACAAACATGAATTTGTGTATTCATAATGTATTGGCTTAAATCATGGACGTCATGGGGACAAGGGCCTCTGACAACCACAATTTTATAATATTGCATTCTGCTTGACCCATGAAGTCCTGGGGACAAGGTCTTCTTGTAACTATGCATTTGTGAATTCATGATATATTTTGTTTGAAACATTTGCGTCATGGGGACAAGGGCCTCTGACAAACATAAATTTACTATATCATAATATTTGTGTTTGCATACATGTCAGGGGTATAATGGCCTCTGACTAACGGGTTATAGTTGTTAACAAATTGTTAGGTTATACAATGTTTTGGATGGGGTTATTGTGATGTTCACAATATGGTGGCGTATAATGTTGCCCACATCTTTGATGACATGGTAATAAGACAATTTTATCAGTGATAATATTGTTAAATTTAATTCATTACATATATATTGTTATGTAACTAGTTAGATATGTATATGAATATGTCAATTCTCGTCATTTATTATGTCACCAATAAATGGCCTTTTTCAATTCAACTAGCTGCTCATGTATTTTATTCTAGTTAGTCATCAAACTTAGCAAAACATTGTAACAGGTTGACATAAATAGTTTTCAAAATTTATTGATTCAACATTAACAAATAACACAGTTATTTAATCATTACTTTTAAACAACAAAGAAAACAGCTAAAATGATCTAACAAAATAGTATTTACAGATTAGAAATATTCATTAGTTACAAAGTAACCATACAAATTAATGTTAATACCAAAACATACATAAAATTGTGATGCTCTCGTCATTTGAATCTAAAAACTTTAATATTTTGAGGTCTTTGAAACTATTAATGGACTGTATACGTCTTCAATTCCTAGATATTTTGCTTCTATTCAAAATTACATTGCTTGTAGCATTGCCTTTTGAACAATCATTTTGTTTTATTAGTGTATAACTTGTACTAATATGTAGTTATGTTATATATACTACTCAAAAGAATTTAAGGGTAAAAAATTTATAACCAAATAAGTTTCAGAGTGTATTAGATTGATGATGTAAACTACACCAAAAATTTAATTTATTGTTCCATATTTACAAAAACCCACAAATAAACGTCACTGTATACAAGAAAGTCACATGACATGCTGTCAAAGTTGAAGGTTGTCAAACATGGATTTTACACATTAGAACATTCGTTTAATAGTGTGTGAATCCACCCCTGGCGCGAATACACTCGACACATCATTGCCTCATGCTGTTGATCAGACGTCTGAAGAACTCTTGGGGAATGGCCTGCCACTCTGCCATAAGAAGTTGACCCAGATCATGAAGGTTGGCCGGAGGGGCATGGTTATCCTGAACTCTCCTGCCTAATTCATCCCAGGCGTTCTCTATTGGGGCCAAGTCAGGCGAATATGCTGGCCAATCCATCCTGGCGATACCTTGTTGTCTGAGAAAGTCCGTTACCACCCTGGCGCGGTGGGGTCTGGCATTGTCATCCTGCAGAACTGCCCCGCCGCCAATCTGCTGAAGGCCTGGGAACCAACGGCCGGATAATCTCATTCAGATAGCGGATTCCATTCAGATTGCCATCCACCACATAGAGGGGGGTCCTGTGGTGGATAGAGATGCCGCCCCACACCATGACGCTGCCACCGCCGAACCGGTGACGTTGTCTAACGTTAACGTCAGCGAAGCGCTCCCCAGGACGTCTGTAGACACGAACCCGACCGTCGTTGAACTGGAGACTAAACCTGGACTCATCAGTGAACATCACTCGACCCCACTGAACACGTTGCCACCGCAGATGAAGTGTGCACCAGTGACGTCTGGCCATTCTGTGACGTGGTAGGAGTGGTGGTCGAACAGCCTGGCGACGGCAGCGTAGATTATTGGCTCTCAGACGATTGCGTATGGTTTGATCAGACACTCGAGTTCCAGTCGCAGTCCGCAGATTGTCACGTAATCGGCGTGCAGTGGTTGTGCGTTGACGTAGAGCCATATTGGTGATGTAGCGGTCCTCTCTATTTGTAGTGCTTCAGGGTCTTCCCGAACGTGGACAATTTGGAACAGAATTTGTTGCATGGTACCGTTGCCACAGTCGGCCAACGACACTCTGACTGACACCAAGTCTCAGAGCAACATTTCTTTGCGTATTGCCATCCTGAAGCCAAGCAATAGCCCTTCCTCGATCTTCGATAGTCAGTTGATGTCGTACCATTGTCGAATTTGGAGTGTGCACCGTACACGAACGCAAGCTCCAATTATATGGAAATTCAGCATTGGGAACATGGAATACACATGCAAAGCGTGCAAATGAAGCGCTTTGTGAAAAAGCAAGTTATGGGCACTTAGCAGACCTTTCGCTTTCGCCCTAATTTACTGCAAATGTAAGCATGTTTTCACCATTAGAACTAGTCAACAGTGTCAATGACAGTGGATTTTAATTCATTTATGGGTTGCTTAGACCCACTTTCGTCAAAATGGAACAATACCATGCGTGACATTATGGTCTAGCTAATATAATTGACATTCAGAAAAAATAATGTCGAAAATATCGTCTGACCCTTAAATTCTTTTGAATAGTATATATGTTTACAGAGTATTTTCTTTTACATTTATTTGCCAGTGCTGTATATACATGTATCAGTCGGGCCAAATAGATTTGTATACAACAATAAATGTTTGCTTAATACTGTCATCAATATAGTTGGTTAAACAAGGCAATGAATATTTTATATCATAAAATAATTAGGTACATGTAAATGTGTTGGATTTTTTTGTTTTTTAATAGGTGAAGAATTTTCACAATGTCAGAAATGTGTGAGAAGCTTGGATAAAAAGACAGTGGAATTGGTTCAAGTGAAAAATCAGAGATGCAAGTGTCTTGCATTTACACTGATTCCAAGACCACAAAACGAAACTGTCAGCATTGATACAATTTACCGGATGTTCAAAGAAGTGATGGACAAAAACTTTACATCAGTTGCACTTCCTACTATTGTTGATGTCCAGCTTGTCATACAGTGTGTAAAAGATCTGCTGTGTGCGAAATCATCTCCGCTGAATCTGAAATATATATATATTTTGTTGGAAAATTACCATGAATTGCAACATCTGAAATCTGTGATGGACAAGAAATGCAAGTGGGACATGGCAGGTAACGTACTGAATATTGATGTTTTATTTAATGCATGCTTAACTAAAACCATTACAAGTATTTTTTTAACATGTATTTGTCAAGCTTCTGGCAAGACAAAATTTAATGCAGATTAACAGGCTGCAGTTGATATTTCCAATACTAAAAATATGAGTGACAAATTCCAAGGCACAAAATTTCATGCACACCGTTGTTCTGTTCATGTGATGGTTATACAATTTACGCATATTACCAATCGGTTACATGATGAATATTTACACTCTAAAATTAAAAGTTACAAACTTCAGAATCATCAGAAAAACAACTTGTTATGACAGAAGTATACGTGCATGATGTCAATCAGCAGAAAAACTTATTTGTTAATTACTACATGAAGTTGTCTTTCTACACTGTTAAATGAGTTACCGTGGACTCTTGTCTAAACCGGATTCACTTAGGACCGATGAAGTATGCTGGTTTAGACAGATATTGTCCACAGTTTTGTCTTGCGGTATAGTGATAAGAAAATACCAATGTAAATAATACAAAATATTCACCAAACGCTTGACTATGTGTAAGACATCTGTGAAAGATATTTCTGTTTCTAAGAAACCAATGAAAATTAAGAAAAACAAAATATGACAGATCATCAGTCAGAAGCGGGCTGGAATACAAGTTCCGACCAAACTTGAATTTTGAAAGTGGGATATTAACATCCACTATGGATACCAACATTTGACAGTAATAAAAATGTGTCCAAACCAGAATGCATTTAAAAACAACAAGCAGAATAAATAACGTTATTTTTGTGATTAATATGACATGAAATAGGGGTCTTAATTTATAGTTTTATTGTTTTAATAAATGTCACAGTACTTCAGTGTAGTCTACCGAGTGTCAGCGGAAAAATAATCTGTTTTTCAGTCAGTAATAATCCCAGTTGATCTTGCAACTTACACATCCATGACAACAGATTTGGTTCATTGTTTATTAAGTCTTCAAAGAGGCGCGATTATTTCATAATATTTTAATTACTGGGGAACTGCCATCATTGTTTAAGAGATAAGACCACATGCCGGTGTAGACAGAGCTAATTACTACTTACACAGTTCTTTTGTTCTTGAATTTGCATCGGTTTAGGCAGAGCTTTATTCATAATTAATTAACGGTAGCTGGACAGGACTTTAAAAGTGTGCTGGTTTACACAGAAATCTGGTTTAGACAGATGCCGGTTTGTACAGAGCCCACTGTATATTAAACTAGAATAAAAATGGAAACATGGAAAAATTATAGCAGATTAAAACAATTTAATATCTAGAATCACATACAATTTTATAAACAATAACAGTACTGTAATGATTATAAGAAATAAGATTATAAACAATACAACTTAGTGCCTCATTTTAAGATCCACATTACTACATTGTGTACATGCAACTCAATATCAGACACATCCACATTACATACCAGCAAAAATGTAAAGTTTTTGGCATATATAATTATAATATGTGAAAATCCCTGGGATGAAAGCTAGTTTAAGTGAACATTACAATACAACAATTAACAAATGTCAAAAAGTTGCCTTCTACAAACTTTTGTTTTTAAAAAATGCAATCAGTGTGAAAAAGCACACAGGAAAATAGTCGGTATTTGAGTATTTTACATAGTAATAATAATAATAATAATAATAATAATTATAATAATCTTTATTTAAAGAAGATGACACATTCAGTACATATAGATACTGGTCTCCCATCTGGCCTTCCCTAAACTATATCAAATACTTAATATCCATTCATAAATAAATTCCCCTAAACTCCAATAACATATACATGTAATGGTTACATGCATTGCAAATAAGGCATCAAACATACTGTAGATCCTGAAATTAATGTGAATGGCATCCCTATGAAATATTATTTTACATCTGTGTACTTTTCAATTAAATCCAAGTTACAGATGTCTTTAATGAGATCAACTCACTAACATGTCAGTGTACATATCAATAGACCTCTATCACATTCCACTGCGCATGTGCAAGTTGCGGGGTATTTCACCCGAGATCTCGTCAAAATAGCCCTACTTACAAATTGGGGGACAATATATATGAACAATGGGAGGCCACGCAATAGGAATGTATTTTTATTATTATTATTATTCTCTCAATAGGAACCAGAAAATTATGTCAACATCCAACAAATTTTTATTGGAGACGTTTTGAGAATTATTGTTTATCACGAAATAAAAAAATATTTTGTTGTTAACGCCAGAGAAACCATCGGATCGGATTCGTACACAGTAAATATCATGCGCATGTGCAATAGGAATGCAAAATAGGTCTATTAACCTGTTTAGTCCCTAGTGTTTTTGGTCAGATTAATTAACTCAAAGCCTATTTTTGCAGCAATCATTTACTTAGCATGTATATAGAATAATACATGAGTGGCCATTAGATACCATTTATCTCACAATGAGTTGTTTTAAAATGTATCTAACAAGCGAAAGCGAGTTTGATATGTTTTTAAACAACGAGTTGTGAGATAAATGGTATCTAACGGACACGAATGTATTATTCTATTTCTTACATATTCTCAAAAACCAGGTTTTAAGCAAATTTTAACGTCTTTTTTTTTTTGGACTAAAGGTTATTTACAACCGTTGCACTTGTAGCCGACTTGTAGGTTATCTATACGTCACAGTGTAATCGATTTCCATCGTGCTGGTTTTTTATTGGACGTATGTCATTGGTGACCTGGTTATCACCAAGGAGCAGCCAGTCGTATATGTCTTGAAATTGTTAACACATGTACATGTGTAAACAAGCATGCGTGATCATAAATAACACATGATGTTCTCACCAACGGGTGTGTAAGAAAGTTACCTAAATCTGGCTAAACATTAGCAGACGTATATGTTTTCTTTTTAAAATGTGTATATAGCTATTTAGAATTATGTTTATATATAATCTACGAATAACTTCTGTTCTTGTCTTGTCACTGTAAATACCCATTGTACAATAATTCCCTATAATTATGCTGTCGACCGGCCTCGGTGGTGTCGTGGTTAAGCCATCAAACATGAGGCTGGTAGGTACCAGGTTCGCAGCCCGGTACCGGCTCCCACCCAGAGCAAGTTTTAATGACTCAATCGGTAGCTGTAAGACTACTACACCCTCTTCTTTCTCACTAACTACTAACAACTAACTCACTGTCCTGGACAGACAGCCCAAATAACTGAGGTATTTGCCCAGGACTTCATGCTTGAACCTTAATTGGATATAAGCACGAAAATAAGTTGAAATGAAATGTGCTGTCATTTGATGGCCTGAGTGTACCGAAATAAAGTCTCATAGTTTCATGTACTATTACAACTACATGTATGTCTTCCTAAGATATGTTGACCGATCTTGAACAGTAAAAACAAAGAAATGGTCGATCTCAGGATTAGTGTGCTAAAACCCATTTACGTGTGATGAATCTTTGTTTGTTTTAATAGCGCGTGACACATAGCTTGCTGGACAAAACATAGAAATAAATGTGATGAACAAACTGTTGGTTTTCTAAGTTCTACAGTTCTCCTCAGATATTCAGGACAAAAACGTAACAACACACATGCCAGAATCTTGAAACGTTCTAAGTTTTATCTCTGCTTGATGAAGTCCAGGCCTGCTTTGTTGTAGTAGGTCTCCAAAATGAAATTTAACATAATCATCTGTAATTGTCACATGTCAATCAGATGTAGAGACTGTGCTTGTGCTGTCTGTCCTGTGAGCAAAGCCAACAAAGACACTGTTTTCAAAGTTAACATTTCTAACTTCAAACTCCAAGCTGGTGATAAAGATTTCAAGTAATGTTAAACCACATTGGTATCCCACATGACCGTATTTTTTGGCAATGAAGGTCTCAAATTAAACACTCCTCTCATGAAACGCTTAATCAACACATGCTTCCCAACTGGGTAACTATCAATTGAAATAAAAGAAGATAAAAACGAGCGAGCTGTATTTGGGCAACTATAACCAAATCTGCTATGGAATAAATCTGTAAGAAAAACACCTGAGCCACAGAGGGTGAAAATGGATTAATGTCCTGAGTGCTGGTAAAGCAAAACCATTTCCTTGCCTACGGGTTCCGCCACGCCATGAAGACATGATGATGTGCTTTGCAGCCCTTGAAATTCCTTGGCTTTAGACGACATTCCGGACAGGTGACATGCTATGAGACATGGGCAAGTCTCATAGCATGGGCAAGTGATTCAAAGAAGAGGACAGATGATTAGCTGTGTGATCCATAAGGGAACTACAACTAGTAATCCAGCCCTGTCCTACGCCACCTTTTGCAACATTCTACCAATGAGAGAAAATGAGGGAGGGAAATGCATAAGCATTTAAACTTGACCAATATACTGAAAAAGCATCCACCTATGCTGCAAATGGATTAGGTTTCCATGAAATGTATGTGGCAACTTGGTGATTAAGCCGCGAAGCAAACATATCAATATCAGATCTGCCCCAAATAACAACCAACTTTTTAAATATGGCAGGATTTAGTTTCCATTCTGCATTATCATGTTCGATTCTGCTCTCTTTATCTGTCTGTTCATTTTTGACACCAGGCAAATGATTAGCTGATAGCCAAATATTCTTAGCCATGCACCATAACCAAATACTTTTAGCTAGTTTATTGCACTGATTAGTGGCCTCCTGTAACTTAATTTGCTGCCATATACTCCTCTACAACCATTTTATGAGACATCTGACTGAAGTACTATGGAGGAGGGTGTGCCATGTAAAATATGGCAAGAATACTGATCAACATTCAAAATCCCCAGTCCAAATCTAACTTCACAGATGAGGATATAGTCGTCGTCTTCTTCTTTTTGTTCGCTTGTTGACTACACGCCAAGGCCAGCAGTGAAATTGAACCATACAGTTCTCTGTAGATCACTTCTTCTGCTATACAGCTTCTTCGGTAGAGTTGTTGTAGTTGTCCAGGTAGTCTCCCTCAGCTGCTGAAGGTTTATGAAGTCTTGGATGACATGTTCGGTTGTCTGTTCTGCTTCTCCACAGGAGCACATGGAAGAAGGTACCAGCCGGAACCTCTTATGCATATGTTGGTTCAGCCTGTTGTGTCCAGTCCTTAGTCGAAAATGATGACCTGTTTTTGATGGGATAGCAGGTAATCATTGGTTTGTTTGGGAGGTCTATAGAGAGATTTAATATGGGATTTCATCTCTTCGTATGTCGCCCAGTCATCCTCCTGTTCTTTAGCTGCACCCAGTTTTGCCAGTCTGTCTGCATTTTCATTTCCTGGTATGCCTCAGTGAGCAGGGATCCATTGTAACACGACTTGGTCGACACTGCTGATAGGATGTAGGACTTCTGAAAGTCTGTCAAGCTTGTTGTTTTCAAGAGCCTGGAGGGCAGAGAGAGCATCAGTCAGGAAGACGACGTGTGAGCAGTTCTCATCTCTGGTGCTGATGATGTGGGCAGCATGAATGAGAGCCTCAACCTCTGCAGCATAGTTGTGCAGTATTACCCTGTAGGAAAATGTGCCTCCTCTTGGTAGCCACTAGGGTCCATGATGTATATTCCAGCCCCTCCGTTTTCCACTGCATTTGTTGCAGATCCATCAGTATATACCTGTGTCCATGATGTCTCTGGGTACTGTTCATCAATCATGGCCAGTGTCAGGGCTCATTTGTATGGTTCACTGTGTTCCTCTCCAGGGGTGAGGTGTTGGACCACTGTGCAGATCTTTACATTGTCCAGTTGTGGTTCCCATGGTAGGATGCAACTGACAGTACTAACTTGATAGATTTTATTTGGGAGTTGTCCGTTATGTTGCCTCAGGAGTGATTTGCTCTGTTTATGAAAGCTAGTTCTTTTGAGTCTGTTGCAGGGATAGTCATTCATTCTCTTGTTCTTTGGGTGTTGTGGCAAATACTTGAGTTTGGAGTCCCGGTGTTTGCTGAGGGGTACGATGCCAGTGAGCTGTTCCATTTTCTCAATGGGGTTGACCTCATTGCTCCAGTTATTATCCTGAGTGCTTGGTTTTGAACCCTGTCTAGTTTTTGTTGATGTGACTTTGCTGGAGTTGACCATGCACTGGATCCGTACTCAAGATGTGGTCAGATTGCTTCTTGGTAGACACTTTTCAGTATGTTATGATCAGCACCCCACTTGGTGCCAGCTAGTTTTCTCATTATGGCAAGTTTTCTTTGAGCTTTGGCCTTGGCTTTCTCCACTTGTGGTTTCCACCTCTGCCTTTTGTCAAAAGTGACCCCCAGGTATGTCTGTTGGTCCTCATACTGGAGAGGCATGTCATCAAGTTTGAGGTTGCCTGCTTCCTGCTTTTTGGAGAGTGAGAAAAGAGTGGCCGCCGACTTGTCTTTGTTGATTGTCATGCACCAGTCTCGAGTCCAAGATGTAATATTGTCAAGGGCAAGCTGCATGCGATATGTTGCTGTTGTTGCATACTCCTCCGAGCACCACAAAACTAGGTCATCTGCATATAGTGCTGCATGTATCCCTTTGGGTAGTTGTGTGACCAGGTCATTGATGAAGATGATGAAGAGAGTAGGTGACAGTACTCCTCCCTGAGGTACTCCATGGTGTATGAGTACTTTCTTGCTGTGTTGGCCATCTACCGTTACTCTCGCCCTTCGGTTGCGAAGATAAGACTTGGTCCACCTGTACATGTTGCCACATATACCATTTTTTTTGTAGCTTTGCTTGCAGGCCATCTTTCCAGACCTTGTCAAAGGCCTTTTGCAGATCAATTAAAGGAGGCAAGAACATCCTTTTGTGCTTAGAAAGTATCTTTGATTACTTGTGATAGGTAGGTGGCCTGGTCTTCTGTGCTGCGGAAATTGTCTAAATCCTGCCTGTTCTTGAATGATGATGTTCTCAGTGTCGAGGAACTGTTGAAGCCGATGGTTGATGATGCTCACTAGGGTCTTGCAGACACAGCTAGTTAGGCTGATGGGTCTGTATCTGCTAGCCTTTTGTTTGTTTTTACATTTTTTCAGTATGGGTACCTTGCCAGATTTGTGGCACCTTGCTTTCAGACCAGCTTAGGTTGAAAATTTCCAACAGTTTGGATCGTGCAATATTGCCTAGGTGTTTCAGCATTTCATTAGTAATACCATCCAGTCCTGGAGATTTCTTATTTTTTAGATGTTTGAGGGCATTTTCAAGTTCTGGTAGAGTTATACTATTCATCATGGAATCTTGCGGGGTAGCTCTACTTGCTGTTTCTTTTTGTTCCCCTCGTGCTTCTTTCATCTGAGTTGTTGTGATGGTAATGTCAATTTCCTTGGCATAGGTCATTGCTAAAAGGTCAGCAGATTTCTTACCTGTGAGTATATTTCCATCCTCCATTGGAGTGATTTTCTGTCCATGGGATTCTTCCTCATTTAGTTGTTTTGTAATTTTCCATAATTTGGTGCTGTCCTTTTCAAGGTTGAGTGCAGCAGTTTTGTCTCTTCAGCTTTTTCTTTTGGATTCATTCTTGGTTCTGAGGTATATGGCTTTAGCATGCTGAAGTTTTTAATTGTTGTTTTGACTTGGGTTAGACTCTGCTTCTTCCCTTACCCGGGTCAGTTCATCATGTGCCATTTGAAGTGTTTTATTCCAGTAAGGAGCATATATTTTCCTGACTCGTCTTGCGATATTTTCTTTGGCAGCTTTAATGATTTGGAGGTTGAATTCCTTTACTACATTGTCTATGTTCCTTCCCTGCACTTCAATTTCTTTGGTCAGCTCATTCGTGCGAAGCTTGAAAAGTTCCCATTTCGCTTTCTTGTAGTTCCACCTTGGGGGCTGCATAGCTGTATGGATTTTGCTATCATTTAAGGTTAGGAGGACCGGTCGATGGTCACTTCCCCCTAGCTGTGGTCCTACTTCTCGACTAATGACTCTATGGACATTGTCAGTACAGAAGGCAAGGTCAGGGGAGGTTGTGGAATGCCAACGCCTGGAATAGAAAGTTGGTTGATCAAGTGGGTCATTGATGAGATTAAGGTTCTTTTCATCCTGCCAGCTTTCTATCTCCTCTCCTCTTTTGTCAATGTTGTTGTAACCCCAGCTCTGGGATTGGCTGTTGAAGTCTCCATGAAGTAGGAAGTTACTGTCTGATGTCTCAATATCATTAAGGGAGAGTTCTTTGTCATTTGGGCAGTAAATATTTACAATGTGAAGCTCGGACGTTTTTGTTTTGATTTTGACCCCAGTGAATTCAGCTTCCTTCATATATCTATTGGTTTCAATGGCACTGATGTTGTTTCTAACCAGAGTGACTACCCCACCCTTGGTTCTTCCACTGTGATCACTTCTGTAGGTCTGGTAACCTCTGACCTTGAAGCTCATCGATTCTTTCAGATGGGATTCTTGGACACAACAGATGTTGATCTGGTTTTCATGCATAAAGTGCTGAAGCTCTGTCTTCTTCTTTGAAACTCCCTCAGCATTCCAGTGCATTATGTTGATAGGGGTGTTTTCTTTTGTTGCTTTTGTCTTGCCAGTAGCTTTACTTCCTTGTCCCCTGGCTCTGCGAGACGGTCGGGAAGGACTTCCAGTAGCTGAGGATGGGCTCCTTTGAGGTAAGGAGCCAGGCTCTGCACCTGCCTGGTGAGTCGTCACAGGGCGAGCACTGATCACGTCATTATTGTCTAGAAATATAGTCATAATAGCTGTTGATGCATGGTATTGTGGTCTATTAGAGTGAGCCGTGCGGCCCAATACCTCTGACTTCAGCACTTGAGGTTTCTGTTAGAGTTACCTCACCCTTAGTCCATATCAGTCTAGCCTCTACCCATTGAGGTTGTCATTGCCTAGCTGTCTATAGAAAACCTGTCCAAACTGAACCCCTGGGAAGCTTCAACCATCAGACCAACACATTCAGCTACAACTCTGATAGAACACACAGGTTGCAGCAAATGTTTTCTACAACATTGTTTAAGAATTTCAGCTTTCTCATTTGTGATAGAAACAGAGTATCCACAGAGTTCAAAATAAATCCCAAGTATTGCAATTTCTGCGACGGTTCAGATACCAAGTTCATTGGATGTACTACAAAACCTGCCTGGGACGACATTACTGTGGTCTCCCTGACATTATTCCTACATTCAGCCACTAACTCTCCCTGTAAATAAGCATCATCAATATAAGAAGGATTGATGTAGCCCTTTTCTTGGAGTTTGGTATTAAATAAAAAATGGCTTGGTCAATTTTGTAAACACTTGAGGTGCTGGGCTTGGGCCATTTGGAAGTGCTGTGAATTCAAACAATTCAGCCCTATGTCTGAACCTTAAGAATTTTCTAAAATTCTAATCTATGGGAACACTGTAATATGCATCCTTCCAATCAATGGCCTTTGGTCATCAAACTAATAAAAAAAATTCAGAGATTCCATTTTAAAATGCCTGTATGTAATATGATTATTAAGACTTTTGAAGTTCAAAACTATCTTACTAGAACCATCCTTTTTGGGTCTTGTTATATTAAACACAAATTGGCCTACTTGAGGCATAGCTTCAACTACCACACCTTTATTAACTAACATAATTAATTCAGTATCCATTGCCCTAAGCTCAGCATCTGAAAGCTTGTAGCCACTTGGTTCTTGTATCTTATTGGGACATTTTTCAAACTCTATGATACAACCTTTTACTCTACCTAAAATGTGCTTATCAGATGTTAATGTTTCCCAGAAATTAATATATTGCTTAATACATCCAGCTTGAAAATCTCGAACCTGTTGTGGCAAGGCAAGTCTAACTCAATAAATGTTTTAAAATGTACTGATAACCATTCATCACAACTCATCTGACTTACCTATATAGGTTCAGATTTGTCCATATCCACCAGTTACTTCTGACTGGGGTTGAACAGTCTGTTGTGCTGCTCTCTTCTCCATTTTTGAAAGTGGAAGTTTTTTGGATGGAATTTCTGTTAATAAAACTGTCCATTTCCAGCATCCTTTCTAGGATAAAAATGGTCCTTTTGCCCTTATTTGCAAATCTGGATGTACCTTTTTGGCCTGCGTGCCAACTCTGTTAGTTTCATTGACATCTTTCACTGCTTGTGGTAAGTTGTCTCCAAAAAGACAGGTTGTTACTCTGATATGAGGTCAACATACATGTAACTGTCCATCTGAGCATTCAGATCAGGTTTAATCATTTCCCGACGACGTTGACTAATTTCTTGGATAGCGTTAGCTACAAGCACAAAACTGTCAATAGCATATCTCATTGTATTATCTAATACAATACCGGCATTTGCACCTGACTTCCTTGCTTGAAGACAATCTTCAAGCAACATGGCCAAAAGGACCAAACCCTTTAGAATTTTCTCCTGGTTTTTTTAAAATTTAATGTCCCTGGATCTAGTAGCTGGTTTCAGTTTACTCCAAATTTCAGGACTGACTTTGGGTGCTTAAAGAAATTCTACTTTCTTTGGTCTGGGATATTCATCAGACTTGGCCTTTAGTTTCTCTTTTGGCATTTTTTTACTCAAAATGTCTTCGGAAAAATCCTTAGCAATTTCTTTGAAATAATCTGGGAAATTTCTCCTATCAGACATGTTGTCACAGCCCTTGCCAGCATCAAGGCAACCACTATCCACCACAAACTTGTCTGTTAATAGGTTTTTTTTGGATTTTCCGACAGATGAAGCATTATCTCCCTTATCTGTCTGGGGTCACATTCGATCAGTCACTACAGTGCTCATGTCACTGGAAACTTTGCTAGAAGATTTAGCCAAACATAATACTGATGACGTTTTGGCTGATTTGCCCTTGCTTGGCATATCTGTACCTAAGATTGCCCCAACTAAGTTAAATTCAAATACATTAGTACTACAGTTAGTAGTTTTCACACAAGATGGCGGCTTAACATTCGCCATGTCACATGGCATTGACCTACAAGTTGACAAAAGTTCAAAAGCACAAATGTATGTGTCCAAAAAACAATAAAACAATGACTACTTATTCTCAAAGTTACCAATAATAAAAACTAATTCGCATTCCTATTATGCATGTGCGTGAAGAGTATCATCCCTTGCCAAATTAGACTGTATCCAGGCTATTTACAACTGGGGGGGGGGGGCATGATTGACCGTTGTCATTACGTCGTGAATAATTTCTTAGGAGATGGGAATATCTGGCGACTGACATACATATTTCGAATCAGATGGTATAATGGCTGTAAAAAACAGTCTACCTGGTACTAAAGTTTACATTATAATGGTTTAAGACCAAAAGATGTGAACGATTAACTTTTTCATGGCCTCCCATTGTTCATGTCCCCCAATTTGTAAGTAGGGCTATTTTGGCGAGATCTCACTTGAGTTCACAGTTAGTGTCCTCGAGTTACCCCGCAACTTGCACATACACAGTGGAATGTGAAAGAGGTCTGTTTTATTGAACTGATGGGAATGTTAGACATGTAACACTTGTGTCACAAAACATTGAGATTTCTCCAAACCAAGCCATCGGGTAACCATGCTAAATGCACTATGACTGACCTGCACGTGCATCTCACTTGTTTCCATAGTGCTACTCAGCAGTAAACAGAATTTATATTAATGACATTTGATCATTTGAAAAATGATGTAATATATTGTGATTGAAAATAAATTCATCAGACTATTTATAGTAATGCAGAAACAATGCACAGTGTCATCTGAACATGGAGGGAACATGGAGGTTCAGTAATTCACTAAATGTCACCAGCTTAGCATATAATTATCTACATTATGTAAGTTTACCTCAAATCTGCAGTATTTATTATATACATGTAACTGAGACACTGTTGGGATCATCATAGTTATTTTAGCAGGCAGACCAAGGACCTCAGTCTGTCATAGCAGTTTGCCTAATGCACAGACTAAATTAATGTTCGCTTCAACGTAAACATTTGGTGTATCAGCTAATTTCATTAACTAATTAAGAAAATTAATTATTAGTACATCAATCACAGTATCATTACCATCACGTTTGTGTTAAAATCATTTACAGGAATGCCCTAATAGTTTAAAACATTTCGATCCAATATATTGAATTGTTGTAACAATGTGGTATGGGAAACACGCCCACAAATTGAAGTGTTTAAAATAATTAATTGACAGTGCTTAAAAACGTGCAAAAATATAATATATATCTTATCATACAGTCTCTTTGATGTACTTATTATGTAATTGTTATGTAATTTTATTACTGTAGGCCAATAATGGGGGTATGGGGTGGTTTTTACTGTTTTAATTGAGACACAGTTGTGTCAAAAGTTTAAAAAAAAAAAAAAAAGAGGAAAAAAAACAACTTAAGAAACTGCATATTTCCAGACCAGTTTTAATCAAAATGTCAATCAAAACCAAAACCGTAACCAAAACTCAACTCTTTTTGTCCCAAACCAATCCTAAACTGAAACCAAAGCCAAATTTCATAACTGCACATTACTAATGATTATAAATATTGTTTAAACCAACTAGAAAACTGACACCACAATAATTTGGTAAATTGTTTTGGTGAAATATAACTAGTTTTAGAACAAATTACATTTTCATTTTCCAGCTTTGATTTAAGTAGGCCTAAACCCCCAAAAATAAGGATTTAGTAAACATATTTAATTTTTAAGAAACTAAATTTGTTGTTACAGTATGGCCAAAATCTGATGAGTTTTCAACACCAAATAAAGACTTTCAAGAAGAAACTCAACAAACATCTGTTGTCAGATTTGTTATCACTGGCAAAGATCAACGACAGACAGAAAATGCAAAAGAAGATGTGAAACAAGTCCTTATTGAGGTGAATTATTTTATTATTTCAATTTCACATTCAATTGTTGTTTTTTTAAATTGTCCATCTACATCAGTATCCTGTGACATGCTTGTACAAATCTGTAACTGTTGGAAAAAGAATCAAAATATTAGAAAACTAATTTGATTTATTCTTATTCAGTTTTGATGTGAAAGGAATTTTGTTTTTGAAAAAAAAATCAAACATGATATCAGTTTGTAATGTGAATCATTTCCACCCATGATGGATTAGTAGCTACATGTATATAATACAAATTAGCAATATTGCTGAGGGACATGTTAGATTGTCAAGAAATGTTGTCTGTGATATTGAAGCAACTGTGTGATGTTGAGAAGTGTCACCTGCCGTATTCAAAGTTTACATTATGAATTCTTCAACCTTGATTTACTCATGACCATGAAATATTTTCTTTTTGTGTAGAATGTGGTATCACACAATATATGTGGAAGATCAAAGTTTTTGATTGATTGCTTCACAGTGACCAATATTTTTATTTTTATTTTTATATTTTCACTGTAATCGGAATGTGTGTAGGCTCGTTGGTCACTTGACTGACTACAGTCTGAAAACAACCAATCAGTGTGTTACATCGCTCATTAATATTAAATAGGTGACAATTTTTTCTGGAAACTGAAACATGTTCCACAGATTAAACTAGCATGATTATACTCTTTGACTGTACTACCTGTTATTTGTTAACAATCGTAAAGAAACCATTAGGTGCGTGACTTTTCAAAACTTGTGTAAATGAAAAATGCAAAGAACATTTGCTATCACAATTTGGTCGCTTTGACCTAAATGCACTAAAAACGACACATGGGACAGACTTTACTGGTCATAATCTGCAATAGCGGGGTGGTCTTAATATTGGGGTAGTTTTACCTGTAAAATAATAAGGAAATAAAAGTCTTTTAAAAAAGTGGTCTTAATAGCAGAGTGGTCTTAATACTAGGGTGGTCGTTAGGTGGGGTTTGTCGTTAGGTGGGGTTTCATTGTATTAGGACTAAAAATTGTAACATGTGAGCATCTGGCTGTAGCCATCCAAAAACGGTAACCCTACTGAATATGGAATTGGTTAAAAAGTATGGTGACTGTAATTGTGATATTTCACTCATTTCTATATGGATATTTGCCACATTAAGTAAAAATTGTTGGCCCATAGGTGAAATATTATTAAAATGGCAACAGATTAAAAAGGGTAAGTTAAAAAAATACGACTCTAACAGCTAAGTGAACTTTTATCTGTGGTAATTTTGTTTACGGTATGGCAGTATTCACGAAGAATGAACTAAAGAGAGAAATCAGAAGAAATCATGTTAGAAGAATTCAGAAAATCGATTTCTTCATGGGATTTTTTTTTTAAGGGCAGTCTACGAGCAACATGGTGAACACACTGACAATTTTACCTTTTTAAGTAAACAAAAGTAGATAAATTTTACTTAGCCTTTGACATCGCATTTTTAACTTACAATTTTGAATATGTTGCTATATTAACAATATTTGACCTACAGCATGTAGCCCAACAATGTTCGCTAAATGTGGCAAATATCCACAGAGTAATGAGTGAAATATTAAAATTACAGTCCCCATACCTTTTAGACAATTCCATATTCAGTAGGGTTATCGTTTTTCAGGAGGCCACTTAGCTTTTGGCATCTGCTATTTTAACAATGTCTCACTGAAGATATGACAAATATCCATATAGTAATGGTTGTAAAGTATCAAAGTTACAGTCCCCATACTTTTAAAATAATTTTATATTCAATAGGGTTATTGGCTTCTTGGGGCCACCTGATATATATATATATATATATATATATATACTCTTCAAAAGAAGAAACGCAAAACCACATTGTCGTAACATTTGGAGAATTGATTTAATTATTGAATGGTGAGTCCGATAATTACCAAATGTTGCAGGATTGTTCACAATTCACTCTAGTCCATTGTGAGTAAGTGATAGGACACACCACCAAGGTCAAGGTCATCTGGAGTCAATACCGGGTGTGGCCTCCGCGTGTGTTGACAACTGCCTGGCACCGCCTGCCCATTGAAGCAACCAGAGTACGGATGACGTCCCGGGGGATGGTGGCCCACTCGGCCTGCAAGGCTGCTGCAAGCTCGGGCAGGGTCTGGGGCTGTGGTTGTCGCTGTCGGAGGCGTCGGTCCAACTCGTCCCATAGATGCTCAATTGGGTTCAAATCCGGCGATGTCGATGGCCAAGGAAGGACATTAATGTTGTTGTTCTGTAGGAAAGCTGTTGTGAGACGTGCTGTGTGAGGCCTGGCGTTGTCATGTTGGAACACTGCGTTGGCGTTGGCCATAACTGGAACGATGTGTGGCCGGAGGATCTGGTCAATGTAGCCCTGTGCATTCAGGTTGCCCTGCACGTGGACCAGGTCAGTTCTACCAGTGTGTGAGATGGCTGCCCACACCATGACACTACCCCCGCCGAATCTGTCCACTTCCTGCACGCAGTTTGCCGCATAATGTTCACCACGACGCCTATACACGCGACATCTTCCATCATGACGTCGGAGCAGAAATCGGGACTCGTCACTGAACCACACCTGTCTCCATCGCAGTTGAGGCCATTGTCGATGAATCTGGCACCACTGCAGTCGGAGTCGACGGTGTTGTGGTGTTAAGATGACACCTCGAACTGGACGTCTGGCACGAATTCCTACCTCACGTAGGCGGTTCCGTACGGTCTGGTCGGATATCCTGCGCAAACCTGGTATTGCTGCGGCTGTGGAGGTGGCAGTAGTCAATCGTTCCCGAAGGTGGCGTACCCGGATGTAGCGGTCCTGCCCGGGGGTAGTGACCCGTGGTCGACCGGATCTAGGGAGGTCACGTGTTGATCCATGTTGCTGGTAACGGTCCCACAGTCTGGAGATGGTGCTTGGGGACACATGGAATGCCCTGGCAACGGCCGTTCTGGATTCGCCTGCGTCTAGTCGGCCGATGGCATTGTTTCTCTGCGGTTCACTGAGACGTGGCATGTCCTGGATTGTCAACTGTCGGCCAGATACAGAGGCCAGGCAAGCGAACACCCTGCACTTTTATACTGTCGGTGTTCATGTTGCACGTGCAGACAACGCACGTGCAGTGGTGACATGGTTTGCACGTGGCTGCGTTTTTGCGAATATTCACATTTTGGAACTTTATTGTACAGTAGCTGCGTTTTATCGAATGTAACCGTGGGAATGTGTTTGGGACATGCAATGACCTTATATTCACAAAGCATGAACCGGTAGGAAACATAAAATGGAGTTATAACCCATTTGTACCCTTTTGCGTTTCTTTTTTTGAAGAGTATATATATATATATATATATTGTAAAATGTACTGTATAGTTTAATAGCCAAAGCCAGTAATTCTTTTATTTATGCTTTATAGTTACAAGAAAAAAGGAGGACATGCATAACAGAATCATCTATAGATGCTGAATCATCCAAAAATGACACAGGTAATTATACTAATTAGGCTCATTTGACCACAGTTCACTCCAGTGACCACAGGAAGCAAAGAAGAAAGGAATGTTTTATTTAACTTCCTGATTTACAGTACATGTATGCTCACAAGTTTATTTATTTGTAGCTATATCCCATGTTTAATTACTTTTAACTGTTCTTATATACTACTATGAATATAGCCCATATCTGGGGTATTGCTTGTTCCAGCCAGTGCTCCACGACCGATGTAACGAAGAATTAAGACCATGGTTTGTACTATCCTGTCTGTGGAATGGTGCATATAAACGATCCCTTGCTGCTAAGCAAAAAAAGTAGCCCACGTGTGGCAATATCTTATGTGATCCTTAATTATATGTCTGACACCCTAAATAAAAGGGGCGAGACGTAGCCCCATGGTAAAGTGCTCACTCGATGCGTTGTCAGTCTGGGATCGATCCCCATCGGTGGGCCCATTGGGCTATTTCTCGTTCATGACTGGTATATCAAAGGCCATGGTATGTACTACCCTGTCTGTGGGATGGTGCACATAAAAGAACTCTTGCTGCTAATCGAAAAGAGTAGCTCATAAAGTGTCGACAGCGGGTTTCTCACTCAATGTCTGTGTGGTCCTTAACCATAGGTCTGACGCCATATAACCGTAAATGAAATGTGTTGAGTGCGTCGTTAAATAAAAACATTTCTTTCTTTCTTTCCTTAAATAAAAATGTGCCGAGTGCAAAAATAATGCATCATGACATAAAATAATACTGTCATTCTAACAGAAGCAAGTCTGATTGTAGGGGCGGGATTTAGCTCAGTCAGTTGAGTGCTCACTTGAGGTGCTTGCATCACAGGATCAAACCACATCAGTGGATCCTTTCAGCTGACTGGGTTTTTTCTTGTTCCAACCAGTGGAAAAGTGCTTATAAAAGATCCCGTGTTGCATTAGAAAACATGTTGCGGGTTTCCTCTGATGACTACGAGTCAGAATTACCAAATGTTTGACATCCAATAGCCGATGATTAATTAATTGATGTGCTTTAGTGGTTTCGTTAAAGAAAACAAACTTTAACTTTAACATCTAATTGTGTTGTTTGTTTTGTTTGTGGTGACATTGGTTTAAATAAAATATAATGTGTTAAGTAATTATTGCGCTGATATATCAGACACATTTTTCACATTAATATCTTGCTCGCATTAATTTCATGATTCACAGTATTTATTGGCATCTAAAAGTGAGTTTGCTGATTGACAGACAGGATTTCTTAACATATCAAATATGATTCTGATTTTCAGAACATAACTAAACAATATATTATTTTATGTACATGTATTATATAATATCCTGTTATATTAATTACGGTTTAAAGGCATCCTATTGGTTCAACCATATAGCAACGCAAGTTTATTTCTTAATGAATACAAAAATGACATCAGAGAACATCACGTAAGATGACGTCACTTTATATGGGTACTTTGTATTTATTATTAAGGGTCACTGTTCTAGAACCAGAAAAGAATTCAAAATAAAATATAGTCTTGTTTGCGAGTTTTTTAATAAATTTGTTTCAAGTTTATTTATTTATTTTAGGTTCATCTGTTTACAAACGAACAAAAAAAGCATGACAAACATTTGTGTCACCTGCTTCGCTGATTCACACAGTTTTTCACATGCTTTGTTTTTGTGGTTCATATCCTGACAAACCTAAAAGAAATAACAGACAATCCTTAAATGAAAAAAAATATAGACAATAACAATTATTATAATTTTCAATGAAATGGTTTTTTAGTTTATTCATTAATTTAGCTTACAAACAGTACTTGTATACACACTGCCAAAAAACTAAAAAGTCTTAAAATTCAGCATTTAATTAAGTTAACTTCACTTGCTATGAACTTGCTTTGGTTTGGGACATTTAAAATACAGTTAATTAATTATAACACTACTTAGCAATATTCCTCGAAATGTATAATAGCCCTGAGCAGTGCCACTGCAAAAACATGTTGCAAAATTGATCTGAGGACTCATTTAAAATATTTTTAGTTAACTGTTTGTGTTACTTTCATCATAATGTGCCCAAATTGCATGATTTTGGGTGTATTTTAGACAATGTTTACACCCATACAAACTACACCCAAGTGGGAGTTAGCAGATATGTCATATATATATTTATGGAAACTTTGCTCATCAAACCTTAAAAAAACCCTCATTTGAATAAAGGTTTAGCTATTAAATTTTTCACAAAATCAGCTTGTTTGAAAATTACCTAAATTGATCGAGTTTCACTTTTGTCACAAGGAAAACCCGGTGCATGAATACCAAGCCTCCTTATACAGCTAAACTGTTTGTACTACAGATCAAAAACCATTTGTCATTTTTTTAAATAACTCCTTGGCTATTACTAAGCTTAAGAATTTACTTCCTATTCCAAAAATTAGTCTTCAAACATGGATCTGTGTAAAACCAACAAGTGAACTCTTTGCATGATTGGGTACACAAGGGAGCTAACTGTATACTGCTACTCAAAGAGGAAGAGGTTACCAGGATCAGCATAGGGAAACCACAATCAGCTGCACCACTGCTAGTGGCTTGGCTAACCTTTCTATAATGCAGATCATCTCACGTCCATTGAAGCTAGCCGATACTAATGTTTACACATTGAGCTGCTAGCCAGTTCAGTTTAATGACACCACTGGAACACATATTGATTTATTGATTATTAACTTTTGGATGTAAAATATTTTATAATTCTGACATAATTTTAATCCTAGTGAAAACCTGCTATATTTTTCCATTAGCAGCAAGGGATCTTTGATATGCACTTTCCCACTGATAGAACAGCAGTGGTTGGTACAGGAAAACCCAAGCACATAATGAGTCAACTGAGTGGCTTCAAACATAAAACCAAAGCACCTCAGGCAATTAAGTGCTCTACCGATTGTGCTAGATCCCCCCCCCCCCCCCCACCAAAGCCAGCTCATAATCAACACCACTCCAGCTTCACAGGGGTACATGTGTATACTCCAAGATGCTGGCCACAGCAATAGTCGGTGTCACTCTGATCTGCATGTTGTGAATACCATAGTGCACACCCGGTACTATGTCCACAATCTTAGGTCATAAATAGGCTGTAGCTATGCCAGTTTGCAGTAAAGTATGACAAGGATGACATCTCTTCTCCGTCCATACATCCTAACTAGGTGTTCCTACAAGTGAGGGAAGAATATGTGGCGTATAAAGCTGTAGTAACCAACAATGGAAATCTACCCTTAGTCCAGTTTCATGAAAATTTTTCTTGGCTAAAAGACACCTCTTCAATAGTCTATATGGAATGTTTGACTGATGACAACCTCGATGTATTATTTTATCACAAAGGAAAACTTACATTGCTTTCTGTCGAGATTGCATTTTAACAAGATGTGCTCTAACATTTGCACATCACATATTATTGCCAGAGACGGTGGCAGGAATAGTCACCCTGGCGACAATGTGACAGCAGTGATGCTGAAGGAGTCTGATGACTGCAAGCCGTCCAAGTACTTTTAGGCCAGGAGCATTAGCATATAACCTGGAAAAAATTAGTAGAAAGCTGAATTTTTCAGGAGAGCTCCAGAAAAACATACCTAGACCAACATCACAAAGTTCTGCAAATTCTATCCTGTGGCATTTTTAAAAATTTAAGATGGCCACCATTACCATCAGCGATAAATGGGAAAACTCTAAAAGCATCATAACTGCTCAACCACAGGCTTCAGAACAATGATTTTAATGTGTAAATCCATGTTTCGAGTGTGCTGAATTCAATGGGTGCAAATAATCCAAGATGGCTACCAACAAAGCTAATAATCGGCTAAAAAACAGGCATTTCTTTACTTTAGAGCTATACTAATACATAATTCACAATACATTAAATTGAAGAGGGGTTTTACAAACAACATCTTGATAAATGGAGATAGGGCTAAACACAAAATGTCTGTTTTTGTTAAGCATGTGTGTGAGTTATGACCTTGCAAGTGAATTTTGACCCTGCATATCAATTTTCTTTTTCTTGTTTTATAACATTATTTGACCAGTGGACTAAGTATGTTACTCATTTCACTATCATTTATTTGTTGGGCAACAATAATTTACCCTTTTAGCATTGTAGGAGTATCTTCTGATGGATTGACTAGTCTTTTTGCATTTGATTTTCAATAAACAAAATGGCCGCCAACCCATATAAGGACAAATATGGAAATATGCATAGCATTACCTAAATGGCATTTACACTTTGTTTCCTAATACTATAAATGAAGAAGATAGACCCCAACTTGTATGAATCTCGAGAACTGGTTGATATACTGAGTAGCTTGGTAGTGAGGGTGATCTTATAAATGTTATATTTGACAATGCTGACATCAATGTTAGAACCCTTACACATCATGGCACGTTCTTGGTGGTATTGCATGTGTTATCCCTACAGGTGAGAAAGTAGACCAGCCTGCCATTCCTCGGTCAACTCAGAAAGTCATGACTATTGTCCAAACAGGTCAACTTGGAAAAATACAAATCAAAGTGTACAAAAAGCCCACTGACCCAGGATTGAAGTCCATCATGATTGGGCCCCTTGAACCTCCCAAACCAAACCCACCTCTCTCCTGAAAGTGTCCAAATACTTGGATAGTATCTGGTTAGCAAGTTTCTCACTTGGCATCCCTGTTTTACAATGTCCAACATGAAACTATTCTGCTTTGTGCTTTGCACAAAAGTTGTCCGAGAAGCATTCACTTGGTATTTGTCAAGTCACATTTGTCCAACCCCTGTACATCAAGGCAATTGAAATTATAATATCGTCCTTCCCAGAGCTCAATAAGATTGTTGTTAGACTTGAGGGATTTCATGTATTCATGTCATATATGGGATTAATTGGATATGTAATGGGCGGTAGTGGTTTAGAAGATCTGTGGGCAACTATTTATGCTCCAAATACTGTTATCCATATGATGACAGGCCATGCGTATGCCCGTGCACTCGGCGCTTATTTTTTGTCATCACTAACCATTGTGTCCACATTACTACAGACACTTGGATGTCTCAGTAGTGTAAATCTCACTAGTCTCCAGGCTATACATAAATATCTGCTGGATGGTCAATGTCCCACTGACTTTGTGGACAATGATGAATATGTCCAAAAGCTCACACACATTATGGATAGTCTGATGGAAGATGCCGCCACTCAAAGTAGAACGGGTACACTTTGGGTTCAATATTTCAAACAAGTGTCCCTCATTAGACATGTCATCCGAGCAGAGTGCACTGGGGATTGGGATTTACATCTTCATGTAGTCAGTGAAATTATCCCCTGTTCCATGCTGCTGGACACATTGTACATGCAATATATGCCCGTCTCTACCTTGATCACATAAAAGAGTTGATGAATATCATGTCTGCTGAGCAGTATTATGCCTTCACCAAGAGAGGTTATTTTACCATTCGGAGAACAGATAAATTCTGGAGTGGAAACTTCAGCAACCAAACAATAGAACAAGATTCGATGCAATTGTTGAAAACTTCTGGAGGTATGGCACATGGTCAAGGAATTACAAACAGCACACTGAGCAAATGGGTGCATGCTATGCCCTGCTGTATCCCAATCTGTGATGCCTTGGAAACTTTTACGGGTGTGCATAGTAACACCTCTGACCAACATGTGGATCTTCATGCCAGTAGCACAGCCAGAGATGGAAAAGACTATGAAACCTTCCTCCATTGGCTGGAAGTGCATTTTTCATTCTCCCATGGAGAACACAGTAACTCGCTGATCTGTGTAGCAAGTGGTGTCATTGCTGGGAAGTGTGTCAGTGCGGATGAAGTTGTTGCTCTTGGCATAAAAGCTGCACGTTTCATCATTGATGGAGGTCACCTCCTCCAAAGCTTGCTTTGGCCTACTGATGCCACATATGACTATGTCTGTGACCACTATGTATCATATGTGCTTGAACACTGGGCTAGACTCTGTCTTGGTGTTTGATGGATATGGCAGTGCAACCTCAACAAAATCTGCTGAACAACAGCGACGAGCACAGCAGAAGACATCAGCTGATATAGGTTTTGATTTGGAAATGAAAACCACAACATCAAAAAAGGCTTTTGGGGGAAATGGCAAAATTAAAGATCGCTTAATCAAAATGTTGATTGAAAAATTTGGGGGAGTACGTCCGACTATGAAGCATACCATCGCAGATGTTGACTGGTTGATTGCATCAACTGCCATGGATACTGCCCAAACACACAATTCACCTGTTGTTGTTGTGGCGACTGACACTGGTTTGCTGGTGATGATGGTTGCACAAGCCACCTCAAACATGAATCACTATATGCTTTCTGGGCACAACCCATTGCAAGTATAAAGTATAGGTGGAATTCAAGCAGCTTTTCCAATGTCAAACAACATCTGATGTTTGTACATACAATTACAGGGTGTGATATAGTGGCTGTCCTCTACAATCAAGGGAAGAAGAAGGCTCTTGCACAGGCTGATGATGGTGACAACTGGGACTGTTTTCTCAGTCTAACAGCACTCACAATGACATAGCAAGTGTTGGAGAGTTATTTCTGCTAAAGCTATATGGAGCAGTTAGATCGAAGTTACAGGAAAAACATCATTATGTCATATATTTTCGATCTGTCCATAAGGCATTTTTATCTTCATCTGGTTTTAAGTTGGAATCACTCCCTCCAACTTCAGTAGCTGCAAAATATCATAGCTTTACAGCATACCATACTGTTCAGCAATGGCAGGGGTAAGTGTTGTCACCGACTGAATCGGGATGGCAATACAGGGAGGGACTGCTTGTTCCAATCAAAACTGACAGGCCTGTTGCTCTAGAGAAAGTGTTGAAAATAATACTGTGTGCTTGCAAGGGAGGGTATGGAAAACAGTGCGGCTGTTACAAGCAAGGTTGGAGTGCACCTTCTTGTGTACTGTTTATGATGGACACAACTGTGCAAATTCTCATGCTATTGATGCAGAAACTGATGTTATTGACTTCCCAGTCTCCAGCTAATGTAAGCTAATTGTGAGTCATCAAAAGTTTATTTAATTGCTTATTGGAATCTCTTTTATAGTATATAGATGCAAATATAATATTTCTGTAGTATATAGTTATAAAGTTATGCAAATATTTCGATTTTGGAGCCAAATATTAGTCTTGTGGGCGGCCATTTTGGATTTATGCTACCAAACTCAGCTCCAAGACAAATGTATATAGCTTCTTTGGATTCAGCACACGTCAAATATGAATTTACACATTAAAAGCATTGTTCTAAGACTGGTGGTTGAGCAGTTGTGATGCTTTTGGATTTTTCCAATGATGTGATGGTGGCCATCTTGAATTTTAAAAATGCCACAGGATAGAATTTGCAGAACTTTGTGATTTTGGCCTACGTATGGTTTTCTGGAGCTTTCCTGAAAAATTCAGCTTTCTACTAATTTTTTCTGAGTGCTTGTTATATTTTGGCTAATGCTCCTGGCCTATTTTGATTATAGATAAACTAATATTTGCGAGGCTGTATATGTACAAAAGCTAATGTGAAATGTGCGATTACTTGTCTTTACACTGGTGTACTAAGGGAATGTATGTGAGCTCAAACTGCTTTAGACAACAGGGGCCAGTTGATCAAACACTAGTTGGTTTAACCAGTGATTAAAAAAAAAATTCATAACAAAGGAATGAATCAATAAAAATAATAACTGAAAACACAATGTTAAAACTTGATTTAGAACTACCAAAGGTATCTATACATATTCCAAGGCAAAAAAGTGTCATAGAGAATTAAAAACTCCGCGACAATCACCACGGCATTGCTAACTGACTTGGGCAATTGCAGGAGTTGGTTGTGTGGAGTCCGGTCCACCAAATTTTCAAGCCCTTAGAGCCAGGACAACATGATGTCAACTTATGTTACTTGTTTTTTCATTCAGCACCCTGAATCAGTTAGAAATGTAGGTTGGATATAATCTTTAAAAATACTCACACAATATAATGGACTCTCTTTTTATTACACTTGGACACAATATATTTTCAACATACCTATTTTAATAAATGATCATCATATTATTCCTAGACAGCTAATATATTTTTGTGATGGCAACTTTATTTTATTCATCAACTTAGAAAAGTAAAACAAAAGTTTGACATCAATAAATAAACACCTTTTGGTAGAGCCTCCACGAGTCCAAAATATTTGGACTCTACTAAGTACTCGAAGGTGAAACTCGACCCGGACCTGACTACCCGAAACTTACACTAGATGATGATGAGATTAAGGAATAAAGTAAAATAGCATTATGCATCTTAATTCCAGCGCTGAACATTGATACCAAATCATGCCATTGTATTGCATTTAAAAACCGGTTTATATGTGCAGTCTTGTGACAGGCGGACGGACAGTTTAAAAAGAGATTATTATAATTATTGTGTAACTTATATCGTTGATTATCTATTGCTGAAATTATTGTCCTACATTGTCTGTTGTATTATAGCTGATCATTGTATTCCACCTTGCACGGGTACTGGAGTCCTGTGAACAGACTCAACTCTTGCTAGACTCGACTCGTGCCCGAGTACTCGAGTACTCATGGAGACCCTACCTTTTGGGGAAATAGAAGTTGACTACAATAGCTTATTTTCATAAAAACCTAAATGTTTCTAGATTTATGCTAAACTTCCAATTATATTATTTTTATAATAATATGATGCATCATTTCAGGAATGGAAAGTTTTTTGTTTACAAGTTGGTTTTTCTTCTATAATTGGTTGTTTCAGTGAGTGTTTGAATAAACTGAACCTAATGAAAAATAGATTTCTAATTGCTGGACATGTATTATTAGTAATGTGAATTTGAGTGATACTTAACCCCAGTCTTGATAGCTTATATCTTTTCATAAAGAGAACAGCAAAATGCCCAATGGGCCCACCAATGGGAATCGATCCCAAACCGTCCGTGCATCAAGCAAGCACTTTACCACTGCATGGGCTCCTCAGTTTAGAAGAAAGTTAACTGTTACATTTTTAAATAATTGTTTCCACTAAAACCACCTAAGTTATAAAAACAATCCATTATACCTATTGTAACAATTAACAGCATTAAAAATAAATGAATATTTTGTCACTTATAAATGAGAATATATTTATTTATTTATGAATGGGAACTCCCTCCCCACCACTACCCAAATTAGCATAAAATATACATGTATTACAGTTTAAAACTTACACCACCACCACCACCAAATTAGTAACTTTTCAATGTTGGTAGTTTGTTAAATTTATCTATATCGTGATATTGTGATATTTTAAAAATTAAATAAATAATTTACATATTTAAAGTTTTGCAAACATAAATGGTGACATGCAACCTTAAAAGACTGGTTACCGTTTGGCATATTACACTTGCTTTGTATTACTATTACTGTTAAAGTACAAATCTTTGGGTTCCAGTATAAAGAAGAAAATGGCAGCAAAACATGAACTTTTGTTTTCAATGTTTACACTTTATATCTTTAATAAACTTACATTGGTAGGTATATTAATGTCATGGATATGTCAAAGATTATTGGTAGCCAACTATTTGTTAGTAAAATGTTGCATGTGACAGTAAATCGAAAGAAGTTACTTGTAGATGTTTCTTTTGTTTTAGTAGGATCGTAGCGTTGTAGATTTTTGTTGGGGTGTGTGTGTGGGGAGGGGGATTTAATACTTGCCATTGGGAAGTAATTTTTAGTGGCCCGAATCTAAAAACCATTGGCCTCGGGCATTGGGCCACCATATTCTAGAACCTCTGTCTAATAGTCTAAAAATTTTGTTTTTTAGGTACTTCTCAGGCAGAAGATATGGATGAAAATGAGGTATGTTTTGAAAATAGCATTTCACAACTTAGGTATATAGACAGGTTTTTTCCAATTGTCGCCCAGCAGTTTATGACATTGTCGATAGATGGCATAACCATACAGCCGCCATTAAGGGAGTGAAATTCACGCAACAATAATGTGACAGCATTGCATCTGAGTGCAATTTCAGTCTTTATGACTCTTTTGGAATGTTTGGCAAAAGCAAAACCAGTCTCTCCGATAATTCAACCTCATTTAAAGATTATATAGTCATATCAATATCGGTGGAAATCTGGGAAAAGAACCACCCCAAGTCGTGAAATTTGTCGTGATGTAGCATGTTGTGCTTCGAGGACATCTACCGGGGACATCAAATACTAACTTTCAAAATTAATTTCAAGCAATTGGGACCATGGGGATTCCCCTGGTTTTATCGAAAAAACCTTTTTCACTCCATTTGAAAAAGTGATCCTAAGGGTGTTACAGGTTTGTTAGAAACCAAATTATAATTTATTTTCGCGGATGGAATTAAGGGTGTGCGGCTTTTAATTAAAAACGAACCCCTTTGAAACTTCCGGTGGATGCCCAAGACAAGGACAAATAAAACAGGTGCTTAGGTTTGGCCAGGTGGGGGGGGGGGGGGATTATCTGATACCCAGGCCCCGTGAGGCTAAAATTATTGTTTTAAAAGTTCAGTATATTGAGGCATCAAGTGTCCATGGGAAATTATATTTGTTGCATAAGTTTTAAATTATTCGTTATGCTTTTTATTCAGTGTATATTATAACTCTGTCAAAAAGAAACTCATTAGGTGATAGTGGAAAGAAGAAAATTTTTTGATTTTACAAATATTGATCTGTCTTAGGATTTACGATGCATATAACCACGACGGTTTCACCCACGCCTATCATGGGCGTATCTCTGACTTGCCTGACGAAGTCCAGATGGGGGGGGGGGGGGTTTGAAGTGGGCAGATTTGGAATTTAAAAGCCATTTAAAGGCCAGTGAGTCGCAGGACCGACAAGTAGAAGCCCCAAGTAAGGGCCCACGGTGGGTAATTTGCCTGAAGTTCGATTCCTTGGTTCAACCTGTAAAAAAAAACTTTTAATAAAGAGATAGCAAATCCCATGGGCTCACCAAGGGAATCCGATCCCAAAACCGGGCTGTGCATCACGCAATGCACTTTACCCATGCATGGGCTCCTCAGTTTAGAATAAAGTTACCTGTTAAAATTTTAAAAAAAAACTAAGGGTTCCCACTAAAGCCACTAAGTTATAAAAAAAAATCCATTATACTATTGCTAACAATTAAACAGCATTAAAAACAAATATAAAATTTGGTTACTTATAAATGAGAATATATTTATTTATTTATGGAATGGGAAACGTCGCTCCACACCACATACCCCAATTAAGCATAAAAAATATACATGTATTATAGTTTAAAAATTACACCACCCCAACCCCAAAATTTAGTAACTTTTCAAGTTTGGTAGTTTGTTATAATTTATATATAGCGTTGAGATTTTAAAAAATTAAATAAATAATTTAAATATGTTAAGTTTTGCCAAACATAAATGGTGACATGCAACCTTAAAAGACTGGTAACCGTTTGGCATATTACACTTGCTTTGTATTACTATTAGTGTTAAAGTAACAAATCTTTGGGTTCCAGTATAAAGAAGAAAATGGCAGCAAAACATGAACTTTATAACTTTAATAAAATTACACCGGTAGGTATATTAATGTCATGGCTATGTCAAAGATTACTGGTAGCCATCTATTTGTTAGTGACAGTAATTCGAAAGAAGTTACTTGTAGATGTTTCTTTTGTTTTTGTAGGATCGTAGCATTGTAGATTTTTGTTTGGGGGGGGGGGGCGAATCTAAAAACCATTGGCCTCGGGCATCGGGCCACCATATTCTAGAACCTCTGTCTAATAGTCTAAAATTTTTGTGTTTTAGGTACTTCTGAGGCAGAAGATATGGATGAAAATGAGGTATGTTTTGACTTAGGTGTATAGACAGGTTTTTCCAATTGTCGCCCAGCAGTTTATGATGTTGTCGATAGATGGCATAACCATACAGCCGCCATTAAGGGAGTGAAATTCACGCAACATGTAACGGCATTGCATCTGAGTGCAATTTCAGTCTTTATGACATTTTGGAACGTTTGGCAAAAGCAAACCCAGTCTCTCAGATAATTCAATCTCATTTAAAGATTGTATATTCATATCAATATCGGTGGAAATCTGTGAATGATTAAAAATATAAATAATAAAGCACCTATACATGCCAATACAAAAGCACAGCGAATAAATTAAACACACGCAAAATTAAATTAAATTAATCATCCACAATATACAACACTAAATTACCCCGAAAATGGGCCTTTGATTAGTCGTAAAATGTTCTATATACTAGTTAAAGGGACACACCCTAGTTACGGCTAGTTGTTAACCATTATGGCGTTGTTTTTCGCTATTAAACCCATTTTTTCACAAATAAAATTGCACTTTACTTACCGTTTATTATTTAGAATATACATTTCCATTCACCTGAAGTGTTTTTTGGTAATTCTGGTTTTTGTAATACCACAAAATGCATTTTTCGGATTTCATAAATCGCACACACGTCTGAGAAAAAAACGTTGAGCAGACAAGGTCTAATCTATTTTTAGACGGGATATTTCCATTTCAGTGTCACAGACGTTGGTATATCACGTGACCGTTATAATTTTGGTTCGGTTTGTTTTCTCGTGCACGGTTCGCGCAATCAACATCCGATTTGTTGTTGTTCATTTGTGAGATTTTTCTTCACAGTTCGTGAACATTTTCAGTAACAATAAAGTTCAGACAAGTAAGTATCTCAATACAAAAACGTTACAAACCCTTAAAACCAATAATTTTGCTAAGTCTTACGATATCTGGAGAGGGGATACAACCAGGACAGAACAGTTGGAACATGTCCAGGAGAGGTGAAAGAAACACACCCCAAGTCTGTGAAATTTGTCGTGATGTAGGCATTGTTGTGCTTCGAGGGACATCTACCGGTGACATCAGAATACTAACTTTCAAAATTATTTCAAGCAATTGGGACATGGGGATTCCCATGGTATTTATCGATATAAAACCTGCTTTTTCACTCCATTTGATAAAAACGTGATCTAAGTGTGTTACAGGTTTGTAGATTAACCAAATTATAATTTATTTTCGCTGGATGGAACTAGGGTGTGCGGCTTTAATTATAAAACGAACCCCTTTGACACTTACTGGTGATGCCCAAGACAAGTACAAATAAAACAGGTGCTTAGGTTGGCCAGGTGGGGGAGGGGGGGGGGGATTATCTGATACCCACGTCCGCTGAGGCTAAAATATTGTTTTAAAGTTCAGTATATTAGGCTATACAAGTGTCCATGGAAATTATATTTGATTGCATAAGTTTAAATTATTCGTTATGCTTTTATATTCAGTGTATATATACTCTGTCAAAAAAGAAACGCATAGGTGATAGGGAAAGAAGAAAAGTGTTTGATTTTACAAAATATTGATCTGGTCTTAAGGGATTTACATGCATATATACCACGAAGGTTTCACCCACGCCTATCATGGGCTTAATCTCTGACTTTGCCAGTGACTAAGTCCAGGATGGGGGGGGGGGGGGGGGGAGTTTGAAGTGGGCAGAATTTGGAATAAAGCCATTTAGTAAAGGTCCAGTGAGTGCGCAGACCGACAAGTAGACACCAAGTAAGGGCCACGGTGTAATTGGCTGAAGTTCGATTCCTTGGTTCTACCTGTAAAAAAAACCTAAGTCTACAGAGAATAACTGCATCCCAATCATGTCCAGACTAAGAATTTAAATCCAAAAGTAAGTTTGACTGCTCGGCCCAAAAGGTTTTAAGGTGATTTGAGCAATTGAATGGGAGCTAAAGTGAAGTGCGTTGGACTATTTATAAAAAACTAAACATAAGAATTTTGAGCCACAGCCAAAAAAATTTAAAGTCCAACTAAGCCCAAAAAGGAGGTTACCTGTCCTAGGTAACGTTGGCTTCTACTTTGGGGAGGCTGGAGATTCCCGGAGAGTCGGTAGCAGATGTTGTCGCTGATGTAACGTCCGAACTACAGTGGAGTAGTCGGGGCCGCAGACTGCACTGATCATCTTGTGAATGGATCTATTGTCGATCTTGGCGAACAAGATGCACTGCCTGAAGGTCTGCTCCGTCTTGTGTGTGACAACTACTCCATGTATGCCGCCGAAGACTTGGTTGTGCAGTTCGTATCGGCTTCCGTCATCCAGGCGTCTCCAGTTCACGTTGAGGTAACCTCCTCGAAGTAGCTTCGGATCCAGCGTGTCCCCCTGCATGTACTGGTGCAGCTGGCATCTGAGTCCATTGATGGCCAGGACCCACTCATCGTCCTCAGGGGGGGTGACTACCGGTGGCGGCAGCTTAGTCTTGGCTGGTTGGGTGGTCGGTGATGTCGCCTTCCGTTTCGCCACCGCAACAACAACGTGTCCCTGTGCCGACTCGAATGGGCGCAATCGGTATAGTTGATCGCGTCACCGGAATCGGCATTCTTGGAGTGGAGGTCGGTGGAACCGCCATCGTCCCTTGACACATTGCTGTGTCAAGATTGGAATAGGGCTCATCCGGGGACGCTGGTGTTGATGGCACTGGCGTCCTCTTCGGCGGTGACGGTGGGGGCGGCGATGCAGAAGGACCCGCCACTGGCGGTTGAGCCGCCAGTTTTGGATCCTCCTGAACCGCTCCCGGTGCGCGTCTCCTCTTCCCTCCTCTTCTAGTCTTCTTAACCGGGTCGCCGTACACTAAGGTCACGGTTGCCCGTGACCCCGTGTACGCGACTCGGTACTCCAACACTGCTCCGAAAGAAGCAATCATTCCCCCCAGGTGGGGGGGCAGCTCGAGAGCACAAGTAACAACGTCTTGTCTCAGTGCTAGTCGCTAGAGAAGTCCCCAAAATATTGAGGTGGTTTTTTTAAACAATGTTGCTGAATGACCATGTTTGTTAATGTTCCTGGAATGGTACAGCATGCCCAAATGCACCCTAAAGCAAATTGCAGGAAATTGGCGTGAAATGGTCACATTTTAGCCAATGCACGTGAAACTTGGTGAAAAGATTGAGATAGTGATGGGTATTTAAAGCTACAATGCTGGCAATGATGCCTCATTTGCATTTCAATGTAGACGAGCTACAAGATGCCAAGACTAAGCCTGCCGAATCGAAACATTGCAATAGGCCGCCTCCAGTTAGGTGAATCGCAGTCAGCAGTCGCACGCCACATGAACGTCCATCAGAGCACCATTTTACGTCTCTGGGACAGGTACCAGCAGTTTCAATCAGCTGAAGACCGGCCCAGAAGTGGAAGACCTCACATAACTGCAGCACAAGATCGCTACATCCGGGTTCTGCACTTGCGTCACCAAACTGCCACAGCAACGAACACTGCTGGACACATACCTGGTTTGAGAAGGGTGTCTGCACAAACCATTTGGAACCGACTTCGAGAAGCTGGTTTACGGGCTAGGAGACCGTATGTTGGCCCTGTCCTGCGACGTCAACATCGATATTTACGTGTTCGCTGGTGCACGAATGTACAGGAGTGGAACTTGGGGAAACTGGCGGCGAGTATGGTTCAGCGACGAGTCACGTTTCCATCTACAGCAATGAACGTTTTGCCAACAACTGCGTCTCCCAAATTGACAGATTCGGTGGAGGGAGTGTCATGATGTGGGGAGCCATCTTATACACCAGCAGAATTGAACTTGTGTTCGTACAAGGCAATTTGACAGCTGTACGCTACCGGGATGAAATTCTTCGCCGTCACATGTTTCACATTTTGGATCGACAGAGAGAATTCTTTCAGCAGGACAATGCCAGGCCACATACGGCACGTGTAACAATGGATTCCCTACAGAATGAGAACATTAATGTGCTGCCATTGCCATCAAGATTGCCAGATCTCAACCGCATTGAACATCTGGACAGATGTGTACGCCAGCGTGACCCATAGCCTCAGACGCTTTCGCAACTGTCACATGCACTGCAGGAAGAATGGGCTAGGATTTCACATGCCCGGATTCAGAGACTCATTCAGTCTATACCAAGGAGATGTCGCACAGTGATTGCTGCTGCTGATGGCCACACAAGGTACTGATTTCAGCGCCCTCGTGTGACGCTGTTTGGTGACGAAAACGCCTCCACTGCCGTCAGTTCATAGCAAGAACATTGTCACATACTGTGATACAATCATATATAACGAAATTATGCCACTTTGTATTAAAGAGATAATTCCATGAATATTTCGCCTATGCATTTCTTATTTGACAGAGTATATATACATGCTTTATTATTTACATTTTTAATTATTAATACACTTCCACCAACTTTGATATGAATCTACAGTCTTTAAATGAGGTTGTATTATCCGACATACTGGTTTTGGTTTCACAAAATGTACTAAAAAGGTAATAAATACTGAAAATGCACCCAGATGCAATGCCTTTACATGTTATTATTGTGCAAGTTTCACTCCCTTAATAGCAGACCAATCACATGATTCTAAACATGGCCGCGCACAGTACTTTGACATCATTGGCTCTTAAAAACTATATGTCAAATTACCAAATGTTTTACATCGGATAGCCAATTATGATTAATAAATCAATGTGTTCTAGTGATGTAGTTGAACAAAAAAAACTTGTATCTTTTTTCAATTATTGTTTACACTAATTTGATGTTTTGTATTTGGTTAAAAATTATTGCATCAATACTTTGAGGCTCATTCTTTCAACTGCGAGGAAGTTATTTATTAATGTAATTGTTTTAGAAACAAATGATATTAAATGTGAGAATTGACATATGTAGGTAATAAATCAGTATTATTCGAGACATGTTTAAGGTGGTGATTCACATTGTTCAAGGAGTGCAATTTTTCCACTTGTTTGGTTTTCAAAAATAAAAATGTGCAATAGCAGATTTAGAATTGATGAACTAAGGCTTGGGGAGGGGCATTTTTCAAGTAGATTCTTGTAACTGGGGTGTAGGGGTCTTTTTATATTGTCAAAGACTAACACATAATAATTTTCAAATTATAGGTATTCTTCAACAATGTGGCTACTATAGATCCCGTAGTCCTCAAGAAGGATGAAAATGGTATCTTGCTGAAGACGCTAAAAGAAATGGATGGTATAACGGTTGAACTTAAACCATCAGGTGTTACGTTAAAAGCTAAAACTTTTCCACAGTTGATCTCTGTTTACCAAAAGATTGATGATTTTGTAAACGAACGTGAGGATTTTATGAAGGCAGCAACTACTTCAGGTTCAGAAGTTTCTTCACAAGGACATGGTGGTGCTAGACCCAAACAGCCAATGAAGACATCCATTCAAAAAGCTAAAACGGATAAATTTCCTGACAAAACAGTTGATCAAATTCAGTATGAGGCAATCAAGAACTTGATTGAAAATAAGCTGTTAGAAAGATTTTGTACTACAGAGAAATTGACTGATGAAGTGAAAATATGTTTTATGCCTGGTTTACCCGATTCTAACAATGAATTTGAGTGCATGTACCAGAAAATACTAGGTTTGGTAAGGTATGACATTGATCTTTCACCTCCAGATTCAGAAAAAACAAAAAATGCTGCACAGAACATTTCATCAGAATTCAAAGGTGTCTTTTGCAAAGACTGCCCTGGCAAACTGGTGATCATTGGAGATGATAGAGATGTCACAGATAGAGCAAAAAACAAAGCAAACGTTTTGCTTGGAAAATCTAAACCTACCAGACGTGGACAAAGAGAGTTCACAGCAATCAAAGTTATGAGTGAGAGTTCACATTCCTCAGATGCTGAAGCATTGTCCTCATCTAAGCATATCACTAGTTTCCAAGGGAAACTTCTTACTGTTAAAGTTTACAACACAGATATCACTAAGCTGAAAGTTGATGTTGTTGTTAATGCTGCTAATGGACAACTGGATCATAGTGGTGGTGTTGCATTTTACATTGCAAAAGCTGCCGGTGATGACCTTGTAAGAGAAAGTCGAGATTACTTAAGGACACACAATGACTTACTTGTAACTCAACTTGCAGTAACCAGTGCAGGTAGAATGCCCTGTAAGAAAGTGTTCCATGCTGTAGGACCAAGGTGGAATGCTTACAGAGATAGTGAAAAGAAAGTATGCTTGGAGGATCTGCTGAAAACTATCTTGAGATGTCTGTGTGCTGCCAGAGATCTAAATATGACATCCATTGCCATACCATCCATCAGTTCAGGTAAGTGGTTAAGAATAGATCATCAGTAAACCTTTTTTCACAGTTCACTATATGCATTTTAGAATATGGCACTCTAGATACTTCGTACATTGTTTAAACTATACATAATACGTTTCTTGAGCTTATAGTATGTTTGTGAAACACCGTCTTGTAGTGGATGTACATATGTTTGTGAAACACCGTCTTGTAGTGGATGTACGTATGTTTGTGAAACACCGTCTTGTAGTGGATGTACGTATGTTTGTGAAACACCGTCTTGTAGTGGATGTACGTATGTTTGTGAAACACCGTCTTGTAGTGGATGTATGTACATGTATGTTTGTGAAACACTGTCTTGTAGTGGATGTACGTACATGTATGTTTGTGAAACACCGTCTTGTAGTGGATGTACGTATGTTTGTGAAACACCGTCTTGTAGTGGATGTACGTACATGTATGTTTGTGAAACACCGTCTTGTAGTGGATGTACGTATGTTTGTGAAACACCGTCTTGTAGTGGATGTACGTATGTTTGTGAAACACCGTCTTGTAGTGGATGTACGTATGTTTGTGAAACACCGTCTTGTAGTGGATGTACGTACATGTATGTTTGTGAAACACCGTCTTGTAGTGGATGTATGTACATGTATGTTTGTGAAACACCGTCTTGTAGTGGATGTACGTATGTTTGTGAAACACCGTCTTGTAGTGGATGTACGTATGTTTGTGAAACACCGTCTTGTAGTGGATGTACGTATGTTTGTGAAACACCGTCTTGTAGTGGATGTACATATGTTTGTACATGACTAGCCATCCTATGATAAAAACACCTTTTCCTGTAGACACTTTTCAGGTATTCTCGCTCCAGCCAGTGCACCACGACTGGTACATAAAAGGATGTGGTATGTGCTATCCTGTCTATGGGATGGTGCATATAAAAGATCCCATGCTGCTAATCGAAAAGAGTAGCCCATGAAGTGGCTATAGTGGGTTTCCTCCCTCAATATCTGTGTGGTCCTTAACCATATGTTTGACGCCATATAACCGTAAATAAAATGTGTTAGGTGCGTCGTTAAATAAAACATTTCCTTCCTTTTCAGGTAAGCATTTAAAAGTTACATTTACTGGTATTACTAAATCTGTTTATAGCATAATAAATAGTGTTATCCTAGATATATGTAATACAGATGTCTTATGATAAGCATGTTTTAGGGGAAATCTTACTTTTCAGTCAAAATGTACAGGTCATTACACCTTGAAATTTTCACATATTATAAAGATATCCTTATATTATTGGAATGTCCAATAAAAAGTATAGGCCACCAGACACCAGCCATAAAGTGAATAGGTGTATGAATCACTATGACCTTTCTTTTTTTCTGTGTCTAGTCAAATCATTCATGCTTTTTATTTATTAACCATATGAAATTTAATTTTTTTTATAAAGCAGCAAAGAGAAAATTAGTTCTGTTGCTTAAAAGAAAGAATTTAACGACACACTCAACACATTTTATTTACGATTATATGGTGTCAGACATATGGTTACGGACCACACAGATATTGAGAGAGGAAAGCCGCTGTCACCACTTCATGGGCTACTCTTTTTTTTATTAGCAGCAAGGGATCATTTATATGCACCATCCCACAAACAGGGTAGTACATACCACAGCCTTTGATATACCAGTCGTGATGCGCTGGCTGGATGAGAAATAACCCAATGGGCCCACTGATGGGGATCCTACACCGACCACGCATCGAGCGAATGCTGTACCACTGGGCTACGTCCCACCCTGTTGCTTATAATGAAATCCAGCAGACGTACATGTGTATCTTCAGTATTAAAACAGTTTTAAATAGTGGAACTAAAGAAAAAGGTTACCTGTTTAAATATTTACTGGTTACTTTACAATTGAATGCAGGTATCTAAAAGTCATTACACTTTTTAAATTTGTGCACACATAGTAATACTGGGTGAGTAAATCAGTATGAGATATTAAAAATACACTGTTATCGTTGAAACTTTTCTACAGTCAGAGCTTGGATACATAGATAAAAAAGAAATGTTTTATTTAACGACGAACTCAACACATTTTATTTACGGTTATATGGCGTTAGACATATGGTTAAGGACCACACCGATTTTGAGAGGAAACCTGCTGTCGCCACTACATGGGCTACTCTTCCGATTGGCAGCAAGGGATCTTTTATTTGCGCTTCCCACAGGCAGGATAGCACAAACCATGGCCTTTGCTGAACCAGTTATGGATCACTGGTCGGTGCAAGTGGTTTGCACCTACCCACTGAGCCTTGCGGAGCACTCACTCAGGGTTTGGAGTCGGTATCTGGATTAAAAATCCCATGCCTCGACTGGGATCCGAACCCAGTACCTACCAGCCTGTAGATTGATGGCCTAACCACGACGCCACCGAGGCTGGTTACATAGATAAAAAGTCATAAAAGTTCAACCAAAAAGAATTTGTACACTTTGTTTTAAAAACAGATTCACTGGAGTGATCAGCGATGTTCTTAAAAAACCAAAAACAGTACAAATAAAACAAATTCCATAAAAAAATCCATAATTTGTGCGTTGGGTGGGGAGTGGTCATTATTCCCACATATCTGTATGTATACTGATGTCATAATATTACCTGCCTGTTAAACATGACAAACTAGTGGATTATTGGCAACTAAAATTACACAAATTATAAACAAATTACACCAAGATATGTGATAATTTATGGAATACAAAGCCAAAATGACAGTCCCATGATTGCCGTCCATTTTAGGACTAACATGGAAGTACATCACAGTCATAATCATAATTTTTTATAACATTTTATTTTATTTGACAGAAAAAAGGACATTTTTTCTCTTTTTTTTGGTCAAAACTGTTTTTCTTTTAACCCTATGTCAACACAAACAAAAGTTACATATCTAAAACATGTTTTGAAAAATAAAAAGCAGACTGTCTGTAGCCTGATAGATTGATTATGTCACTGTCACGACTGTTTCAGTGGTCTACCTATCCTTCATGACGTCATGCCACTGTCGCTATGCTAGTTAAACTGGTGCTGCATGTGATAGTAACATTTCCCTTTAAAACAGATAAGGATTTAGATTTGATGACTTTTATTTCACAATGATGATTTTCATGCTCAGTATAAGTTTTAAAATGTGTAATGTACATCATAATATACTACTGAAAAAAAGAAACGCAAGTTTGAATTAGGTATGTTACGTTTATGATCTTCCATTGGATGTAGAAATAACATTAGTGACAATGTTGAAATTTGGCAAGGACATCCACATTCATGTTAGCAATGACATGAATAAAGAAATAATGTCATAAGTGGTGGCGTACAATGTCAAGGTCAGTTCAGATCAGTATTGGGTATGGCCACCAAATGTGTTGATCACTGCTTGGCACCGCCTGCCCATGGACATTATCAAAGTCTGCATAACACGTTGGGGTATTGCAGTCGACGTCTCTTGCAGTGACTAAACAAGCTCTTGTAGCGTCTAAGGTTGGTGTTGACGTAGTCGCAGCTGTCGTTCCACGTGGTCCCATATGTGTTCGATGGGGTTCAAATCTGGGGATCTAGAGGGCCACGGTAGTGTAACGACATTATTTCTTTGCAGGAATACCATTGCTACTCTAGCCGTATGGGGTCTAGCATTGTCGTGTTGAAAAATTACTTTATTTGTGTTCACAAATGGAATCACATGTGGAGCTAAAATGTCATCTCTGTACCTAATGCCGTTAAAATTGCCTTGGATATGTACCAGGTCAGTCTTTCCGTTGAAACAAAGACACTCCCACCACCAAAGTGATCCACTTCCTGGATTCAGTTTTGCGCAAAACGTTCATTATGACGACGGTATACCCTTGCGCATCCGTCGGCTCTGTGCAGCGTAAAACGTGATTCATCACTATAAGCTATCCTCCATCATTGGTCTCTGTGCAATACTCGAAATCTACGGCACCATTGGAGTCTTAGGATATGATTACATGGCGGCAAAATTATTCTTTGAGCGGACCATCTTGGATGTAAACCATCTTGTCTTAGGCGGTTTTTTACAGTCTGGTCCGATATTCTTCGCAACCCTGGTATGTCTGCAGTGGTAGAGGCTGCTGTCAAGAACCTATCCCGTAAATGGTGTAACCAGATGTAGCAATCTTGCGCAGCCGTCGTGATACGTGGTCTACCGGATCTGGGTCTATCACGGACATTTCCATTTTGGCTAAATTGATTCCAAAGGCGAGATATTGTCGTCAGGTAAACATTTAATAAACGTGCAACTGCTGAACGAGCCTGTCCTGCTTGCGATGTACCAATTGCAATGTTTTGCTGGTCATTAGTAAGACGTGGCATGACTTACAGACAGAGCGTTTGACCAACAGCGAACGCATAAATAAGGAAAACCCTACCACTTGAAGGCAACGTGCATCCGTGTTGCACGTGCATTTTGAGCACGATAAATTTGTGCACGGTTTGTGCACATGGGCATCATGAACAAAAATGACATTATTTAAACTCAACGTCGAAAGCTGCATTTTTTTTTTATGTTCCTTATGTTCTAATGTTGTTTGGCATGCATGGAATAATGTGCCATAATTTATTTCATTTTAAACATAAAGATGTCGTACCACCAGAAATAAAAAGGTTGCGTTTCTTTTTTTGAGTAGTATAATTCCACCACATTCAGTTAAGCTGACATTCACCATATATTTCTCATTAAATTAACCAAAATTTAATTAGCCTTTATTTCATTTATTGTTTTGCTGGTACAAAATGTGTCATTTGTAGATCTACCTTCGCTGTGGCTGTACTAGATACATTTTTTAAAGAATCTTTAACTTTGTTTTAGTTTGTTTGGCTGATTGAAAATAGCATTCGGCTAATGTTTTCTTTAACTAAATTCACCAACTGAAATAAATGGTGTTGCCTGGCTTAGGTTAAAATCTGACATTGCAATACATTTCTTGGAGCTTTATTACTGTAATATAAAAACATAATGAAACTGAATATACTACAACTTATCAATTCTGAAATGATCTAATATTCTCACATGACATTTCAATACAGAGACATCTTCCCAAGACGCAGGTATAACTATAGACTTACTTTAACCCTGCACTCTGCAGTGTTTGCTTTATAAGAACACTGTGCTGTTTTCACCTTTAATCCATTCTACCCATATAAAACCATGTTTACCAGACAGCCTGTTCAGACCTAGTCATAAAATGGTCAACTGTTATAACACCTATTATACAAATACATACCGGGTACCCTGTAGTAGCATATTTTAACCATTTAAACTGCATGTGCAAGGTGTCTTTAGTAATCCATGTAGGCGACAGGAAGGTGGTTGGGTTCATGCACAAGTGAACAGTTTTGTCTGAATCATTCAGTGGATTGATCTCGTGCAAACTTATATCATAGGATCAACTGTCAAGGTCATTATTACTTAGAAAAGAGCACTATCTTTGATTTCAAACCATTAATCATACATGTATTTAAAGGTCTATCATGAAAACATTAATCTTTATAATGTCCCAGGCCTATTAATCAAAGTAGAAATTTGAATTCAAACATTTCATTACAACCGTGTCTGGTGTATCTGCGCGTCTGGTGATTTGGCACACTTGGTATTTTGCTCAAAGATGCTTAAGAAGTTGTCATATTGTCGGTGTTTTTAACAAATTAAAAGTACAATTCCATTTTCAATGTTTAGTCAATTATAAAGTTTTACACCTTAATTGACAGTCATTCCAGTTCACAATTGTCACATTGTTACCAAAACAAAAAATAATAATAAAAGCAAAATAAGATCCACATGTGTGCACAATCTACCCGAGAAAAAAACACCCATGTAGGTAGTACTAAACCAAATAACTTCCGGCTGGGTCAAAGTTCGAGGTGCACCGAACTTTTGATAGAGAAGTGAACACCACAAGTCCTGTGATTGGTTATAAATGTGAGTGTGTTGGTTGTAAAAAATAATAGTTTCATCTGGGTAAAAAAAATGCAATTTTATTTCATCTAGTACCAATGTGTCAAGTAGCCTTGTGCTTGAAACATGTATGGGGTACCTGTAAAAAAAAGTACTCGAATTTTGTGCGAAACTAGGTTAGTCATAGACGCTACACGTTATCTCAGAAACGAGCAGCTTGACCCCCATTTTTTTCTGATTCACTTTAAGTGTAAGGGGTGGTAGTGTTTATATCCGTGGCGTTTATGTCGGTTGATACGTTGCAGGTAGGAGTTTTAGCCACATATGTTACTATTGTCGTCTATGGGATTTGATAATTTGGTAGTATACACCCTATAGCACATATTCAGTGCATAATAAAAAATATTATGATTTTGTCATTTTATTTAATTAAACTATACTGGTTGATTAATTAGCCATCACTCGATCATGCAAGTTCACAATGACCTTGACCGTGACAATAATCTCTGTACATGGCTCTGAATGGAGTTTGAATCAAAGTTAGCACTGAAGAAAAGTTGGTTTTGGCCTATAATTCATACTGTAAAGATTTCAATAATTTCTTTTTACATGGTATTTGACTTGCCATATACAACTGCTCTTAAATATGGTATTATATATAGGCAACCTGAACTAAGATTTTAATAGCAATTTATTTTTATATTAAAAATAGCATGTGCCAGTAGTGGGTTAATGTCTTTAGTTTCCATTAACATTGTTAATTTCTTATGTATGAAATTCTGAAAACTCAAATTTGTAAAGAAGTTGATTTTTATTGTAATTTTGACATATTTATAGGGTGCTAAGTTATATTTTAGACAAATTTGTAGTTTTATGCAAAAAATTTAAGTAAATTTGAAGAAAAACTTTATCAAAAACATAATTAAATTTGTTGTCACTATTGTGCCTTCTGTTCTTATTTGTACATAAGGTTGTTAAACATATACTTAGATCTCCAGATCATTTTTTCTTCTTAATAATCACTTAGTTAGCTCTCATGAAAAGCATTTTGAGTTTATACTAGATTCAGAACCAATTTTTTTCAGATTTGATTATCTGCCTTGTATTAAGTTGATAATTTATTTTATTGTTAAAGCTGTATTACCTAATGTTACTAGCTATATAAAATGCTGGATTACAGATTGTAGGAATACGTCTAATATACATATTGTATTCATCCGGATTAGAAAATAATGCAAGAAAATAGATGTCGGGTAATTTTGTCATTTAAAAATAGTTTTTTTCAGTAATTAATCAAATATAAATGTGTTAAAGCTGCATGATTATTCCAGATATCACAAAAATTAAAACCTCCAACTACAGTAGGCTATAAATAAAATATAGTCAGGAATATTGGTGGCTGCCAATAGTTTTGATGGTTCATTATGAAAATCAGCATGGCCGATGGATTTGAAATTCTCACACCTGGTAACTTGAAGACACCCACACCCAGCATACAGGATTTCCTCCCAACACTAATGTTCAGGACATTAAGTCATTACTTCATACAGGTACAGTCATGTTTGTGTTTCCTTCCTCAGACAGTGTATTTTTTTAATACTGATATTTCTTTGATGTGCCTGTTAAGGTCTTCATAATCTAGGGGTCAATCAAGTGCATGTGTTTTAATGGAATTCTTTAAAGGGGTAGAGGTACTCTGACTATCTTTGTTGTCTCTACATATATACCTGAGTACACACACCCAACTGAAAGTAAATATCTTCAGGAGTTTTATTTTAAAACATTTTGTTGTTTAATATGACATATTGCATTTGTACAAAACTATATGCAATATATATGCTTTTTGAGGTGTACATTATATTAGGTTGCACTGTAGAAACAACAGATTCAGTGAGGTTGTCAGTTTATGTCAGAATACACCAGATCCTGGTTGTCATAAAGACACATAGCTGGACACTTTTTGAAAAATGTATGTTATCAGTATAGGTAGTACTAAACCAAATAACTTCCGGCTGGGTCAAAGTTCGAGGTGCACCGAACTTTTGATAGAGAAGTGAACACCACAAGTCCTGTGATTGGTTATAAATGTGAGTGTGTTGGTTGTAAAAAATAATAGTTTCATCTGGGTAAAAAAATGTGCAATTTTATTTCATCTAGTACCAATGTGTCAAGTAGCCTTGTGCTTGAAACATGTATGGGGTACCTGTAAAAAAAAGTACTCGAATTTTGTGCGAAACTAGGGTAGTCATAGACGCTACACGTTATCTCAGAAACGAGCAGCTTGACCCCCATTTTTTTCTGATTCACTTTAAGTGTAAGGGGTGGTAGTGTTTATATCCGTGGCGTTTATGTCGGTTGATACGTTGCAGGTAGGAGTTTTAGCCACATATGTTACTATTGTCGTCTATGGGATTTGATTTGGTAGGCATCTTAGCCATGCATAACAATGAACATATAGGCCTATGCAACTGTAGTACTGTGCCACTTAAGAAAACAATTCCGAAACTGATCACGAGATGGGTCATGTGTAATAGCAGCGCTCAATTTTTACGATCGTTTGTGACGACCTAATATTCAGTCAGGCAACTTAATTCTATGATACTAGTTGCCCGTCGGACGACTGACTTTTTTTAACACCAAAAGGCGAGTTGTGTCGCATAATAATGTGCAGTTTCCTTGCCCACAATCGCTTTTAAACTGTTGTTATATCTAAAGTAGAGGGGAAGATTTTCCACGATCACGAAAAAACCGGATGGAATTGCGGAATTTAGTAACAAACGGAATTCGCGATTTTTTAAAAATAACCTTCAAAAGTTGTATTTCTGGTTCAAGCACCATTATAAATCTGTTTGGTAGTTTTAAGATTCAATATTAATAATATACGCATAGTGTTTTTGTATGCCAACTTTTGTGGAGCGCACTGTATGCCTAAACATTTCCAGAACCGTTCATTCTCGGAAGTTACGCTTAATTGCCGTAAGCTTGCAACAAAGCATGTGACCGTTTACCCGTGTCACTTTACACAGTGAAATTTAATTTGAAATATAAAAATAAACATGCAGGCCTTTCCCCAGGATTTTTTTTAAGGCGCTTACATATATAGCATCATTATAACAAAAAAATCTAGCCAAAAGAAGTGGGGTAGTAGGTTGAAAACAGTTAAGTGTTTGCCTTCAATCCATCAAATCATGTTGGGGTTGTTTTTGTGGGGGGTTTTTTTTTTTTTTGGGGGGGGGGGTTAAATCTTTAAAAAAAAAAACCCCATCAATTCCCCACCCCCAACAATTTCATAATTTGCGCCATGTTGTTGCTGTTGATTTCAGCGTCGTGTTAAATGCTTGTCACCTCACAGTTTAACAAATACATATCTAGCATTATCTAACAAACATGATTATTGTAAACTAATTCAGTGTACGTTTAACTGCAATTTGTATAAATACTGCATGTTCATTGTATTCATTGATGCAAACAGCTATTGTTTTTCTACACATTTACATCAAGATTTACTTCCATGTAATCGTATTGTTCATGTCCGCAACGATGTCTCTTGACACGTGGGTGTCAGCTGACTCTGAAGCGTGACGTATATTACGCCGAGCTTTCCTCAGTTCAGCCAACGAACGTTCTTCCTAACGTTCGCGAACTATTTGATTGGTGTCCGTAGTGTCCATTTGGTTTAACGTAAAGCGCACACACCAGTGTAGCGAACGTTTTGTTTTCGCTCGATCTGGCTGAACTCAGCCCTTGGGATAGCCGACATGTCTTTCGGCCCTAAACTGGCATGTGTATTCAAATTGACAAGCAGTGTCGGTTTGGTTCAAAGACTTTACAAAATTAAAATAATGGTGACATCTTTTACTCAAGAATTTCACCTTCAGAGATGTTTATTCAATTAATAGGTATTTTCTTTGATTTGTCTTGATGCGTAATTCCCAAGCATACATACATTATTACAACAAGCAGTTATCTGTACCACGTGACCAGCACAGGCCCGCCGACAATTAAAACGGTGCGATCAATGGACCTCAAAGTGAACATCTAAAGAATTGCAGAGATACCAAATGGAAGTGTGATAATGTGTGGTGAATGACGTTACGGATCACAGCTCCATTGTTTTGTATACATGTTACAAATTAAGCCGACACGGTCCTGCAGTTAAGGCGCTTACCAGACATGAAGGCGCTTACTTGGCTGGCTAAGGGAGCACGGGCCGTGTCGGCTTATCGCTCTAGGGAAACCCCTGACATGTACTAATACAATTTTAGAATGTTGATTATATAATAAGATTTCTAGTATGTTCAATTTCGATATTTTTAAATAATACTTACCGTATATCTTCGCCTATAAATCAAATTTTTTTCACCCAAAAATTATTTTATAACTTGGGGGGTCGACTTATAAGAGGGTAAAAAAAATTCACCAAAAAATATTACTGTTTTGGGGATTATTTTACAAGTTTTATTGTTGAAGTATGCCATGTATTTATACTCAAATATGTTAATTTGACACATTTATTTTTTATAACCTATTTTTTTTGGCATGAGAACGGTTTTGGTTATGCGAAAAGGCGTACGATCTCACTCACATGCCAAGACAACAGTCCACTTAGTTAAATTAACAGTCATTACTAATAGTAAAAATGTAAACAATACTAACTACCTGTTGCCTGAGTTTATTTTGAAATCTGGTCACTGGCATTAATGGTTGTTCAAACAATGTTTTGGCGGTGATTAACTTCATGAATATTACTGAGCTTTCCCTTAAAATAGACTGATCTCTGCAGTTCACTATCTAGAGCAATAGGGACACACATCATTTGGTACAAAAACCAGTGTACTTTCCAGAGTTATCCTCCTTACATGTATTAATATGGCGGCAAAACGTGATGCTTTCAGTTTTATCGTAGTGATCTGTTGTCAGTGTTTATAAATAAAGTTGTTGTCTGTGCACAAAACCATCTGTACAATACTATACAGTAACAGTCAAACAGCTTTCACTCTCTACTAAGGGAATATTTCGTTTTGATGCTATGTAATAATGATAGTTTGATTGGAATAGTCTGATTATATTGCGATGTACAAAACGTGAAAACCGAAGTTTGTAAAATAATTTTCTTTTGTTCAAATATTATTGTTCTCATGTGCTGAAAATAAGAAATATTTCAATATTTATAAGTAGTTTTTCATGGGTCGACTTATAAACGGGTCAATAAAAAAATATGTTTTCATGGCTTGAAATTAGGGACTCGACTTATAGCCGAGATCGACTTACAGGCGAAGATATACGGTATTACAATTCGTAAGCATAACCGATTTACACAACACTTTCGTTGGAAAACGTAATTTCGTAAAACTTCGGGCACATTTGTTAGTCTGTACGGAAGCAATTCATATTTATAGTCCGTTCCACGGGAAACGCCTCTTTTCATGCTATGGAATTTACTACAAGTCATTTATTTCTGAACCGATTGTTTTCTAAATTGCACACAAAAATTGCATTTTACTTTTCTTCTTACCGGTTTATTCTAGTAGCACATGTAGCACGTGCTACGGGTCCCGCGGTTCAGGGGGTCCCGCGGTGAGGCATTGTGTACATTTATTTTCCCCAGGTCATTTTTCCGCTCTCCCCGAGGGGGTTGCAAAATGTATATCTTGGGAATTGGGGCCCGGCTGTTATTTGTGTTACTGGCCCCGCAGATCCTTAAAATGGCTCTGAATATATAATTCTAGGCATTTTTTTTAATATAATTTTTTTAAGTCCGTCGTTTAAAAGTTATAAAACAATGTCGAAACTATAAACGATCGACAGAATAGTGTTTAGTTTCGGTTCACTACCACTGGCCTATATCCAGCTTGACCCGACCACGTTTGAATATGTAATTTGTGCACACGGCACGCTAATTAGGTTACAGAGAAACATACATGTGTAATCGAGTGAGTACTAGTAATTCTTGTGCACTTTTTTTCTTCTTTTTTTCACCCTTTGTAATCATACTGGAGTGGAACAAATAAAATGTTATCATGTATTTATCTATTTATCTATTTTTTGGCAACTAATATAAGATTACGAACAATGCATTACCAAGTTCTTGTTAATATTTTCATGAAAATAGCGGTGTTTGTCAACAGTGTGTTTTGTTTACGAAACTTACCCATAATCCATTAGATGAAATGAAACTGAAAACCACACAATCAACAATTATTTATTGTTTGAATTTAAGGGAGAATGGATCTCTTTATTATTATTAAATACAAACAATAATTAACAGTAATTAAGTTTGTGACTTTGTTTTAACTGCGGCTTAATTAAAGGTGCGGTTTATCACTTTATGTACGGACGAAGGTCGGAACTTTGTCTAAAATAAGTGGTGCGGTTTATAGACGCGTGTAATAGGCCAGAAAATATGGTACATCATTTTTTGGGGTCTTTATTAGTTTTAACTTCTTTTTAAGTTTGTGTCAACAAAAATGTTTACAGGTATTTAAAATAGCAATAGCCAACAAGCTCAGAGCTAGAACAATAAAACATAAATGGATATAGTTTATAATAATAAAACATGACACTAATTAACACACAAAAAGGGGAGAAAAAAACCCCGGAATTTGCAAAAATCTGAAACGGAATGTGGTAAAATCTGAAACGGAAAATCATCCCCTCTACTAAAGCATCAGTCAATCAGTCGAAATCACGTGGGTTTGTTTGCCACTCGGAACTCCTCGGCTGATTCCGTGAGACATCGGGGAAAATCGTAATCGGCTGAAGTATTCCGAATAGTAAACATTCCAGTGCATTCGATTGGAACATAGAGTGCATTCGATTATAACATAGAGTGCATTCGATTATAACATAGAGTGCATTTGATTGGAACATAGAGTGCATTTGATTAGAAAATAGCTGATGTGTCGCCAAATCAAATTTGTTAAAGCAATTAGGCCCTATGTGTACATGTGTTTTTATTTATAACTACACACATTTAAAAACATTAAAAAGTAATGTATTTTATTGTCAGACAGTACATATTACATTTTACATTGACAACATATTAATTTCAAACCTGTTGGTTGCTGTTTTATTGGAATATAAATATAACTCTAGTTTCAAAACACGGATGAAATCAGGGCAACCAAATGTTTGGAGGGGCAACCTCAATGTGAACCCATACTTGCCCTCCGGGCAAGCTAGTGACCAAAATCCTTAAAATTGAGCCCTGAATAGTAATAGTAATATTCATAGTAATATTCATTTTCATAGTAATATTTTTTAACAAGACAAAACAAAAAAGTACTAAAATAATCCTGGGACAATTATCAATAGTGTAGCATTTATGGGCTACAAAGTGAGGTCATGGACAGTTTATAAATAGCGGGGTCACCGATCCACATCTACTGCACCGAATCACCGGACATGCAAATCATTTTGAATACAAGGCGGTGCCTACATTTATGGACAATTTTAAAATGTTTATTTACTACAGACATAAAACAATTGTATCTCAAATTATGCACTGCTTCATTGGCGAGAGACACATTTTATTAAGTATTTTACAGTGTTCATATAGAAAATAGTCTTTGAATGCTTAGGTGCGCCGATACACCGGACAGCGCTGTATATTCAACTGTCCATCATAGATCCTCACACATGAGTTAATAATACATACCTTGATGTGTTCCATGCACGATGCTTGTAATGTCATTCTAAAGCAAGTAAATAGAAAATATGCATGCTTTCATTATAGAATCTGTGCACTTTTGAAACAGTATAAACAAGATGCTTACAAAAATCATATTGTTTATATTAATTATAACCATTGTTCAAACAGTATATTAACTCAGAATTTCTCCTGAAACTAAGTTACAAATCAGCCAGGTTAACCATATACAGTGAAACCTCTCAAAACCGGACCCTCTGTAAACCAGAATTCCCTCAAAACCGGACATTTTTTACGGCCCTTTTTTTAAAATCGGTAAAGAACTTAACCTCTCTATACCGGATACCTCTTAAACCGGACATTTTACTTGGTCCCTAGGGTGTCCAGTTTAGATGGGTTTCACTGTACTAGTATATAATAGTAATAGTACTTCTGACTTGCAAGTACAGGAAATTGCATGTTACTTGGCTAATACAATATTATGAATAGGCCTGTTGTAACTGTTTAGTTGTGATACAAAAGGGAAAATAATGTATTTCAATACGTACAGGATATGAGGAAAAACATATCATTTAACAGTCTTTGTATAAGTGGATGTATACAAAGTTTAAGAGTGTTGTATGAATAAACTGTTATGGTAAACTACATCAGATGCTTAAGGAAAAGTGGTTGTTGACAAAATTTTAAAAATAGTTTTATATGCAAAAACATTACATTGCTGTTCTTCTTTATATTTATTAATTATTCACAGTACATTTGCTTTATTTGTTTATCATCCCAATCATATGAAACTTGGAATGTGGGTTGGTGGGGTTTGTTTTTTTTTTGTTTTTTTTGGGGGGTGTAACATGTAATATATACTGTTAAAAATAAGTAGACAATATTCAAATATAGCATTAAATAATAGCATGGACTATTTTAATAGGAATTATTGCATAATCACAAGGGGTTATCAGACAATACATGAAATGTTCATTTATGGGTAGTTTGACATGGGCCAGATGAAATACAGATAGATGTCAAGGGTGGAGAGGGTAAATTTGACATTTTTGCTTCAGAAGTGTTGTTAACAGGTAAAACCCCATGAGTAGCCAAACATCCATGGATCAGGCAAGATAAGCTCCTTGTCAAGCATCCAATCTGATTTTGGGGGATCTTGGCCCATTCTTCTTAGAGTGCAACACCCAGCTTGGCTAAAATGGTTGGCTGACATTCATATTGTCTGAAGCATTGCACCACAATGTACAAGATTTGTTCAATCGGTGAAAGGTCGGGGCGCATGAATGCTGTCACTAGTCCTCTACAATGAGCATGGACTATGTCTTGATAATGAAAGTTGGTCCAGTATGACGCGCGAAGGGCACATCAATGGGTGTGATAATATTGTCTCGATACTACTGGTTTGTGACCCTCCCAGACCATAACTGACCCCCCTCCCCCCCCCCCAAAAAAAAAATGGTAGGAGCTTGAATGTTGATATTGGTGTAATGCTCATTGGGACATCACCAAACCTGAATTCATTAAAAAATATCATTCTGGCTCAGTAATTCATGTTTGTATGAACGGCTGCATTTTGGGGATGCCTTGAGTAGAAACTTCAAAGTTGGCTTTGTTCAAGTTTAAGTTTTACAAATATTTAAATCAGACTTCTTTTTAAATCAGACATCTCATTTCTCCATCACCAAATCTCACTTCTCCCTAAAATTCCTCACTTCTCCCTAATGTGTCTAGAGGGAGAAGTCGCTCTTCTCCCTGTTTTTCTAGCCTAGCTTGAACCCTGATAATACACCTGGTTTTATGTATATATGTCTTGTTTTGCATGTTCAGTAATTATTCACAATTCATTTCGTATAACCCGTACTTATTTTGAACAGGTGTTTTTTAATATGAAAAATATCAACCGAGTCTCATAATCGGTATTTGTTGAGCTGAGACAAATACCAATTAACTAGAGAAGGTTAATATTTTACGCATTAAGAAACATAAATAACAAATTCTATTTATTCTATAACTGTTCTAAAATAACATTTTAATTTGATAATAAGTAAGTCACAGTTTTAAAGTCGCCTCTATCAGTAATATGACATCATCGCTATTAACAAATGTAGTTTGACATCACACACTTTAACTAAATCTTATCAAAACATTATGCTTAGGCCTTGTTGGATTATAAACACATGCCCATTGACAGCAAAATAATATTAACCAGGTTAATAATGGTAAATATCAAATGGGTTTATAACATGGATATTATGGGTAAGTTATAGGATAAAGAAAGATTATTATAATTTATATGAGCTTGTGTGTTATACTGATTTTACAAAATGAGTGTCAGGATTCTTCTGTTGCCCAAGCGAGAGTGAGAGTATGTAGTGCCCTGAATTGTAATGAATTACCTGAATTGTAATACCTGCCTTGAATTGTAATAAAAACTGCCCTGAATTGTAATACTGACTTGAATTGTAATACTGACTTGAATTGTAATAAAACTGCCCCGAATTGTAATACTGACTTGAATTGTAATACCTGCCTTGAATTGTAATAAAACTGCCCCGAATTGTAATAAACTAGCTGACTTGAATTGTAACAAAGAATTTCCCTGATTTGTAATAAGAGCTGCCTTGAATTGTAATAACACAAAAATGGAAAGGAATGTGTGCTTGAATGACACTGCACCACATTTCTTCAATTTGAGGCTGTTGAGTTTATTGTATTTAAGACAATCATTACTGCCACATAGGCTTTTCCTTTCGACTATCAGCAAATAGGTTTGTTACTCGCACTCACAAATAGCGTATACCACAACATTTGATATACCAGCTGTGGAGTATACAATAGCAGAATGGACCATTTGAGAATAACCTCAGCTGTTTTATGGGTTACATCTAGCCTAGTCGTAGAGCGATCAATCGAGGTGCTTTTGGGTCATGTGATCGAGCCTCCTCGGTGGACTCATTGAGTTTTTCTCATCCCAACCAGTAACCATGCGTGTTATATATTAAATACTGTGCTAGTTGATAGTATGTCTGTGCATATAAAGAGTATTTGCTGTTTTGCGGTAGAAATATCTAATGTAGTGGGAGCAGATTTCTTCCCTCACAATGTAGATCAGGTGTCACAACCATATGTTACACACCAAACAGCCGTAATTTAAAATGTGCTCAGGTGTTGTAATTTAAAAAAATCAAAATACATCTCGTGTTGCCATATCTGCATGCCATGATGCTGCTTCAGAAAGCCTGAATACCAATGTCGCAGTTGACAAAAAACGTAAATATGTATAAAAAAAAAATACCCCGTGTAATAAGGAAGATAATAGGTTATTAATGAACAGTTTGACAAAAATTGGATTATTAAAATATATGCAGGCGCAGGATTTAAGCTCAGTCGGTAGAGCTCTGTTTGGGTCACAGGATCGAACCTACTCGATGGAGCTGGCTACCACTGGACAATTTTCATTCCAACCTGTGCAAAACGACTGGTATATACCAAAGGGCATGGTACGTAGTGCCCATCTGCGAGTAAGTGCATATAAAAGACCACTTATTGCTTATTCAGTAGGAGTAGCCCATAAAGTGGCGGCATCAGATTTCTCCTCTCATTATCTTTGTGGTTCTTAACCATATTTCCGACGCCATGTTACTGTAATAAAATGAGTTGAGTGCATCTTTAAATAAAGCATTTCTTTTTCTTTTTAAAGTATTAACTGATTGAATTTTAGTCATATGTGTGTATGTGTGTGTATCTGTGTGTATGTGTGTGTATGTGTGTATGTATGTATGTATGTATGTATGTATTGATGTATGAATATCTATATATTGTATGTATGTCAAAGTTGACGATTACATACATAGATAATTAACGCACTGGCGCAGGGGATAATTAAATCCTTTCTGGCCTCACAAATTGTCCCATGCCGTTGCTGGGACTCGAACCTATGGCACCGAATCGCCCGCAAATTGCAGACTTGCCACGATACCTTCTGAACTATTGAGGCATTTATAAAAGGATGCTCTTTAACTCAGCTGTATGCACACACACACACACACACACACACACACACACACACCGATTCCGATAACATGCTAATATTTAAGGGAAGGCACATATATTTTATTTTATGTTATCTAGTGGTGTAAAACATAATTTCTGTTATGCTATTATTAACTGAATAAATAATTTATATATATGTATATATAAAAAGATAAAGACAATGTTTAAGAATAAGACAACATGGCTAATTAATGTGTAGTGGGTTATTGGTGCTATAGTCCTATCCCATCCATCTACCAATGGTATGCAGTTACAAAATTAGTTGGGGGAAAATGTTCAAAGGTGCCGAGTTGTAACAGTTGAATTTAATAGTTGGTAAGGGATTCCCTGTCCAGCACAACCCAGAGAGATAACAATCAAACTTCTGTTGAGCAGCCATTTATACTCCCAAATTGTCTAATATAGAACAAACTGACCTGTATGAAGCAACCACTTGTCTTAAAAGGCCACAATTTTTACTCCCTTGGGTGGCCGACTAATACTGGTTTGACTATACATAATTAAACATGCACACACATACGCACACATGCACACACACACAGACATACCCATACATAATAACAGAACATGGTAACTTCGGACTTTGGTAACTTGATTGGTTTGATTTGGTAGGTGTTCCTGATTTTAATCGGATGCTATGCCCACATTAAGCATGTTTGAATTCTCGGCATATGCCTTTAATACCTATCAAACAATCCGAATTTAGCCATTGGTGAATAATGCATTGAGAGGCCATTTAGTGTATGTGAACTGTAATCTGGACGTTCATCGTTACTAATTACCAATCAAATGACCCCACTATTAGAATAATGTTCATAAGGAGAGGCCATATACCTAATGCAGTTCAAAGCACCCTCAGCCGATGGAGCAGCACCAACATCAATGTAATAATAGCCGATTAATCAATTCTCAAAACAAGTCCAGCAAAAACACAGATCTACTCAATGAAATCTTCTCAATTAAACATGGCCTCGCATCAATGATATATTATATACCTTAACTGTTATACGGGTGCATATACCAATATCCATAAACATGGCACAGGCTGCTCTTGACGTTCCAGATCCATGTTTATCATGTTATAATACTCTGCGTCCACGACAAGAAGTTATCCAATGTGACGAATGTCATGCTACAGTTTGTCAATTTGGAGGAGAGTTTAGACCAGGTCTTCGGGAACATGTTCACCCTCCACAGCCAGGCGCAGACATTGCGGCATCCATTGCTTGCACTGCCAAGGTTGAGGCCACGAATAACCCGTTCAAGTCAGCAGGATCCATAGTTGAAGACCTTGTTCATGACTACCTACCTGATGCTGATCCATGTCCTGCGTTTCAACAAATTAATTACATTGTCAGAAATGCTAACAACCATCGGCGAAAACGCAGACCCAAGGATCCTGAAGATTTGGGTTTCACATTAAAGTATGATCACATCCCAAATAGCTTCATATGGATGCCACGTTCAAACTTATTAGGAAACCTTTCGCACAAATCTTCAGCGTCCATGCGTTTGTTAAACAAGACGACTGCATGAAACAAATACCGCTTGTGGTCTGTATGATGTCACGTCGTTCGAAGCATGACTATATATCTGTATTTCGTGCCATCTTAGACATACTACCATTACCACCCCAGGTTCAGCGTGGCATCATTGATTACGAAGAACAGGGGACAATATTTCGAAATCTGAGGAAACCGGAAGTCAGTTCACATGGTTTTTACCTAGGTAACCAATTGTTCGGTTACGTGAATTATATTTGCGTAACCCGTGGGTTACCTGATCGGTTACCTCAAAATTACGTTGAAATTATATTTTAAATATATAGTTTTTAGCTGAAACATAAAATTAAAACAAATACAAAAGAAAACATTTTACAAAAATAAATTCTTTAATGCTTGCTAAAATTAACAATATTATAAAAGAACTGAATATCAGCCCCAGTACTGAAACAAAATACAGGGGCGTAGCCAGAAATTTTCTTAGCCCGTTTGAAACTCACGACGCCTGTAGATGCAATCTGAGCCTTTTCGGAGGCCTTTTTTTTTTTTGTAATATTTTTTCCGAGGCATTTTTAAGAGAATATTTTATAGAACAATTACAGACAGCCTCGACCTATTCCCGGATTTTGTTTTTGCATTACGCACATGCATAATGGGCGCTACACCTTTGAAATATATACATAATCATTTGGAGGGATTCCTTTTTGCGTTTTGCTGTGGCTATGCTACTTTCACTTTATCGATGGTACTTCTATACTGCAGTGACGTTCCAAATAAAGCTCATTATGCGATGTTAATATTTTAAATTTTTTGTCACACTTTTGGATTCCTGTTCACGTTAAAACTGTTTTTAATATACAGTGGATTCCACTTAACTGCATGTCGGTTTATAGCATAAATCGGTTATTTGCATATTATATGGCTGCACAGAACCGTTTAGCATTAAAACAGTACAAATAATATCGCTTAATTGAATGACCTTCTGAGCGTACATGTCGGTTATTTGCATGGAGAAACTGGAAGAAAAAAAAAATCTTCAGTCAAATATAAAAGGTGGTGGAGAAAATAAAGAAAAAAAAAGGAGAGAGAGAGAGAGAACGGAAAATCACGACGTTTTTTTTGTTGCCGAAGTAAGCCGATCAAAATCATATTATCCAACATGTGAAACCGTAGATTGTGCTACGATAGGAATTAACACTTACCAAATCTTTTGAGTTGTTTATTACTGTCCACTGTTAATTGTCAGTCATTTAAGTTACTAGAATAACACCTGTCACATTTGTTAATCTCCATCACCGACTCCGTCTAGCCAGAGTGTCGCAGACAAAACATCAAAGCTCACTGTGTTCACTGCACAGCCTTGCCGGGCTTGCTTGGTTAAGTACACAACAATCGATTGCTGTCATTTGTCATAGCCAGTGTTTTGTAAATAAATAAACATAATTTTACTGTATTACATCTGAGTTGCTTCATGAGATCTGTTAGTTGTTGTGGTTTTTAAAACGTAATCGAGTAAATTAATGCCTTTGAATACCACTGTTATTTTTAGCTTCAGCACGTGCCGAGATAATGCTTGACGTCATTAATTGAGGCCCTACTTGGGAGAACAGTCAATAGATGTTTTGATAATCAAATGATCGAATAAAATTGTATACAAACAAGCTTATAGTTACACATTAAGATACGAATAGATATATATTTCTTCACTTCTCGGCGCGTTAACCTGTAGGTAACAAGACAGTTCATGCTCTCGAATATGGCAAACAAACGCAAAAGAAACGATTTATCTCTTGCAAACAAATATGAAGTTGTAGAAATGTTAGATAAAAAAATATCGCAAACGGACATCGCGAAGAAACTTGGGTGTTCCCAATCGCAAATTTCTCGACCAAGAAAGAGGAAATTCGTAACAAGTATCACAGCAATGCTAATCCAGATAGAAAACGTCAGAGAACAGGAAAAGTAGCGAATGTTGAGGGGGCCCTTTCTGAGTGGTTTGCGAATGCCCGCCTGAAAGATATACCGTTATCTGGGCCGATTTTAACTGAAAAGGCAAAAGAACTTGCAAAAATATTGAAAGTGGATGCCTTCAACCCAACGAGGATGGCTGTCACGATGGTGTGGTAAAAACTGCACTTTACACACTAATTTGACCGAAGCTAGTCGAGTACTGAGTCAGCTTCATAAATAGGTCAAATCTGCAGTGAAACGAACAAGGTTGCTACGCGTGTACGAAACTTTGTAGCCCCAAAATAACAACAACACTCAGGTATATAACATTTATTTCATTAATTCACATAAAAATGAACTATGAACAATCATATTATAATAGCATATATTGTTTTCTCATTGGGAATGCAAGATGTTTACGTTTCCTCCATTATAGACTGGTGATAGGCTTTTATATGGTTACAGCCGACTATATGAACTTTACATCCAGCCAAATGGTTTATTGCATACGCCGTTTAATGGCATATTTTTTTCATTCACCGGGCCTATGCAAATAAACGGAATCCACTGTATTATGTAAAATTATAGGCAATCCAATATTATGTCTACATATATTCCTTTAGAGATACAATAGCAGCAGATAATTTAGCCGTTCCCAGCGGTCTGAGCACATTTCTTTAAAACTTTTGGCTCGACTCTATACTGAACATTTACTTTAGACTGGTTGCAAATTACAACTGTTGAAATATAACATTGTTTACTGATTTGCTGCGCATCAAGTATCTAAAATTCAGCCTAAAACATTTGTCGAAATACTAGTAGTATGTCTGCGTGAATAAACGTCCTGTAATCGTGAAGTTTGTAAGTTTTAATTTCTGAACGTTTACAGGTCATGACGTAACCAGTTTGCAGTTCGCGTAAATTTAATTTTGCGTAACCCACACGCGAATAGAACAGCGGTTCGCGTGAAATATTGTGCCCTGGAAGAAGCCACATGGAGGGCTATGGCAACAGTAATGCCAACTGTAGAAGTGAAGGGCTGTGCATTCCACTTCACCAAGGCTGTATGCCGACATATACAGCAAGTTGGTCTCCAACAAGCCTATCAAACCGGCAACTGCAGATGGAGGCAACTACAGACAGACTAAAAGCCCTGTTTGAATATGTCGGCAATACCTGGATCACGAGCGTTGTTTGGCCACCATCATCTTGGAGCGTCTACTGACTCAGTATCCGTACAAATAATGATGTTGAAGGGTGGCACAACAGACTAAATAAACGTGGTCGCCCACATATGCCATTTTATATACTGATTACCCTGCTATTCGAAGAGGCCAGATTGGTACCCTTGCAAGTTCGATTGGTGAGCGAGTCAAAACTGAAACAGTCACCAAGAAAAAAAATACTGGGATCTTCAAAGAAAAATCTTTAAGTACTGGGGAGAATATGTGGAAGGCTCACGTAGTGCACTGCAGCTTCTACGTTCATGTTCCAAATTAAATGGACCCGTCCAGTAGAATGTGGTTTACAATTCTCTGACAACTGTGAACTTTCAGTTTACTTTTAGAAACTGTATGCCTAGCTTACTGATTAATCAAAATAGTGCTTAATTGTTTATATAATATGTGATGTTATCACAAATTGTTTTAGTTTATTGATGTAAGCATATACATTTTTAAAAACTGCAACATTTATTTATTCAGGATTTTACTTTTCCGTTTGGAATATATATATATATATATACATATATATATATATACATATATATATATATATATATATATATATATATATATATATATATATATATATATATATATATATATATATATATATATATATATATATATATATATATACATATACATATATATACATATACATATATATACATATACATATATATACATATACATATATATATATACATATATATATATATACATACATATATATATACATACATATATATATACATACATATATATATATATATATATATATATATATATATATATATATATATATATATATATATATACACACACACACACACATACACACACACACACACACACACACACACATATATACAACCGTGTTCGGTGTATCGGAGTGTCCGGTGATTCAGCGCACTTGGTATTTTGCTTAAGTACGCTTAGGAAGTTGTCATGTTCTCAGTGTTTTTAACGAATTAAAGTTCAATTCCTGTTTTTTAATGGTTAATCAAGTATCAACATATTTGTTAAGGGTGCAATTTTTGATTTTTTTTAGAATTATCAATAATTATATCATAATTTCAAAATAAATCATTCACCTGTTTTTGTGTATATAAACGCGAAGTAGGTCAGCCTTACTGATGTTAAGAATGTTAAAACCAGTCTAAAACACCTTTCCCACATTTTTAAAATTATAGTAAACAGTATAAATGTAATTATTTTTGTTCGGTTATTTTTATTTAAACTGAAAAGGAAAACACAGACAAATGCAAACAAAACGAAAATTTTACACCTTAATTGAGAGTCATTCCAGTTCACAATTGTAACATTGTTATAAAAAAATAAAAGCGAAATAAGATCCACGTGTGTGCACAATCTACCTGAGAAAAATAAAATCCATGTAGGCATCTTAGCCATGCATGATAATGAACATGTATGAATCTGCAGTACTGTGCCACTCAAGAAAACGATTCCGAAACTGATCATGAGATGGGTCATATGTGATCGTTCATTTTCATAGTAATATTTTTAACAAGACAAAACAAAAAAGTATTAAAATAATTCTGGGACAATAGTGTAGCGTTTATAGGCTAAAAGTGAGGTCATGGGCGGTCTATAAATAGCGGGGGCAACGATCCACATCTACTGCGCCGAATCACCGGACATGCAAATCGTTTTGGATACAAGGGGGTGCCTATATTTATGCACCATTTTAAAATGTTTATTTACTACAGACATAAAACAATTTGTAGTGTATTTCAGATTATGCACTCCTTCATTGGTGGGAGACACATTTTATTAAGTATTTCACAGTACTGTGTTCACATAGAAAATGGTCCTTGAATGCTTAGGTGCGCCGATGCACTGAACAGCACTGTATATATATAGTTGGTTAGTATATATTTTATATT
>NW_024533103.1:0-57268 GCF_016097555.1 Gigantopelta aegis
GGCAAGGAGGAATTGTTGGGTATTCCAGGAAACAACATCTTTTTAAATTTAAAAACCCACCCTTTAACCAAAAAGTTTTAAAGATTAAGGGACCCAAAACTATTTTATGAGCGGATTGAGGGAAGTCCATAATTAACAAGGTTGTTGTTGAAAAGGGAAACCATAAAGTGAAAAGTTGGGTTTTTTTTTTAAATTTAAAGGAAATTGAAAAAAACCAAAACAGAAGGGTTAAAAGTTGGGCAAAAGTTTATAATTATTTTTAAAAGGAATTAAAAAAGAAAGTTAAAAAAATTAATTTCCCCTTTAAATTTATATTAATAATATTAATTAAAGGGAAAGGACCCAAATCTATGTCAAAAAAACTTAATTTTTGAAAAAAGGAATTAAGAATTAATTAAGGAAAAGGACCCCTTATTATTCATTAAATGGGGGGGGGGGGGGGGGGGGGCCCGTTTGGCGGGGAAAGGGGGGGTTTGGGGGGGGGGGGGGGGGGGGGGGGGGGGGGGGGGGGGGGGGGGGGGGGGGGGGGGGGGGGGGGGGGGGGGGGGGGGGGGGGGGGGGGGGGAAAAAAGGGGGGGGGGGGGGGGGAGGCTTTGGGGGTTTGGGGGGTCCAATTAATAACATAAAATTTTTTACTTAAAATGCTTTAAAAAAGGTGCCATTTTTTCATAAAAATGAATTTCTGGGTTAAAGGGGAACTGGGACCTATAAGAATAAAAAGGGAAAAGGTTTTTTTTTTCCCTTAAATTTAAGGTCAATTTTCGGTAAAAGGGAAAAAGCTTTCCCATTTCCATTTTATCCCACCATCCTTTGTTTTTTTAAATGTTTTTGGAAGAAGGAAGAAACAGCAAGAGTTTGAAAATCTTCCTTGAAACGGGCCCCTTAGGGAAAGAATCGTATTTTAATTTTAAAATGAAAAAAATTAGTAAAATTAAAAGAACGTTTATTTGAATAAGCCATCCAGTCCCAAGTTTTTAAAAAAAAACAATTTAATAAATATAATTCTCATCAAAGTGGCAGCCATCTTTTGAGAGAGATAGTAGTTGGTTTATAATTGAGGTCACTTACTGGATCAAGTCTTTCTGTAAACAGCATCTATAATGGCCTAAATTAACAAGTAGAGAATCATTATTGTAAGCCATTATTTACTTGACTGCGATAATGTCGTCGATATTGTTCAGTGTTAATGAACCAGAGTATATTAACATCCTCTGACTACAAATAGAGTCCATGTTATTGCTGTGTTAGTAAAGCAGTACTTACCCTCATCTATCTTACTTGATTCTCACTACAAGATAAATAGAATTGAACACACAGTGTTAATATGTAGTGTGAGTATAGAGACCTTTTTCTTTCTCTTTGCACTGGTTGTTCAGTATCTTCCTCTCATCTAAGACTCTTGATCTCTTTTGTCCGACGATATGTGACACTAAATAGAGAATATTACCAATACTATATCTACTTAACTAACTAGTTATATAGGGTACTAAATAACGTTCAGAACTTGGGACAGTATGACACACTGCTGTCACTCCTAACTCCTCAGATGGAGATGTAACTCGCTGTAATATACGGTACTCAACTAGAGAAATAAACTGTCTTTAGCATCTTCTAACATTTTTTTATCAACATCTTTATTCAGTCCTTTAATAACACGTGATAAACACTATATAATGAGGATGACCCAGATAATTATGAATTAATTAATACATACTTGACTCATAGACGATTGACCATGCAGAATTAAATCCTCAACTATTAATTCACCAATATCACCAACTAAATCTTTAGCAGTAAGTACATACATTGGATAACGTACACGTCCTAAGACAGCAGGGTATTCAACATGATAAATCATGCAACCAGACTTATGAGGACTATATGACACTAACTGATGCTGGATTAAAACACATAGAGATTTGACAGCCCTTAAATTAAAAATATATATAATTTATATTATTATTTTTGTATTATTTACTTCGGCCTTTTTTATTTTCAATGATTTAGTTATATCTGATAGCTTTTGAGATCCATGTTTCATTAAATGACTTGTTACTTTCTCAGTTAATTCACCAAATGATTCCTCTATAATGAGTGAACAAACTCGACTTTGATACTGGGTCATGTTGCAAAAAGGGTGTGGCTAACTGTAGGTGTGGTCTACCCAAAAAGACCGCACCCACTTCAAAATGTTGAGACATTCTATGCAGATTTTGATATATTCTTACAATAGAATTTTTACACTGCAACTTTTCAAGGTAATTTTCTTCATTAAAATAAAATATATTGTTCTTATTTTCTCTAATTTTATTGTAACCTGTAGGTCCCTGGTTTCCATGGATGTCATCACTTTCCCTCTTAAACCCTGTTCGTTATGTTCGTTATGGTATGGAATATCACCTAGTAACTTGGTGCGTAAAAGACGTCATGGTTTCTTGTCTCGATTGAAGACTGTAGGAGGAAGAAAAGTGTTAAGAAGACGGAGAGCCAAGGGAAGAAAGTATTTGTCACATTAATAAAGATCAGTTTTAATATAGATACTGTAATAGCAGAAATTAATAATTATGAAACAAATTAGTCAATTAATTTTTAACCTATTGCTACGGGTTAAAATAAACATCGGTGCGGGCGTGGTCCGTAGACTGAAACTCAAAACTATCTCATTCCTAAACTATTGTGCAATATAGACAACAAAACAGAAGTGGAGTTTTGCAAACGTCTTTTTAGAAATTAGAAGATTGTTAGAAGAAATTGTAAGCTCTCTCACAATGACACGTAAGGATGAAATATTGATTACAAATATTTCATTGAATTTTTGTTTAATTGTTAATTGTTAGATATAAAATAAGATAGTTTTAATATATCTTATTAAGATTAGTTATTTAACGTGTTTTATATTGTTTTTTATTACTATGTTTATATGTACTGAGTTAGGTGGCAATCAACGTGAGTTAGCAAGACAAAAGAATGCTAAGAAACAACAAGATTTGGCTAAAGGTAAAGGATCAGGAGAGAAAGGAGGAAACACAAGGGTAAGTCTTGAGGCAAGAAAACATCGGTATGTTTAAAACTATTTTCTTATCAATATGATACATATTATTATTATTATTATTATTATTGTTATATCGTGATGCAGAATAATGAGAGAGAAACAACGGAAAGGAAAATGACATCATAATCCAGTCTCTTTGCATTTGTCACATGACTATCACATGACATTTAAATTTCATCTTTATGTAGTCCTGTCATTATTTTGTAATCCGGTATTTATAGTTTAATTATGCGTAACGAAAGTAATATTTAAATTAACAGATCACAGAGTAAACTAATTTGATAAACTTACAATTTTGTTGTCTTCATGTCTCAAGTTTTAAGATGAACGTTCAAAATTTAGTGATCTTTTCAGTTGTCGGTACAAAACGAGGTACTAGTCTAACATCATTTAACGTGCTATTACAGCTTTGTTTGTATGCTTCCTTCTTCACAGTATGCAGTTCGTTTTCGAGCTCATAGTTCCAGCAGTGTGGGTTTGTTAAGGATCTCTCGAAAAACCTCATTGGCTGTGTCACATGTACGTCACATGACATCATATGACCAATGGAATTCAGGAGGCCGAGGATTAAATGGGAAAAGTGGAGATTTAGTGTGTCCAAAATGTGGCAATCCTTTTAAAAGAGCACCTTCAGTATTATGTAATTATTACATCATTTACATATGCTATATCTTTCTATTGTTTTTTATAGCGCAAACCAAGTTTATGGAATGTGAGAATTGTCGCCATTTTTTTCTGGCTATTAATGGAGGGCGTGGTCGAGACAGATCCAATCACGATAAAATTGATTTTAAAACGTTCCATCACCAAGAAAGTATGGATAATAGAATAAATGGATAAATATGAATGGATATATACAATATTTTAATGGATAGATAGCTGGATAAACTGGTATATCCATTTTAGATTTACGAATATTTGAACAATTATGTCATTGGACAAGATCACGCTAAGAAAGTATTATCAGTAGCTGTTTATAATCATTACAAACGCCTTAATAACATTGAGCATACTCATGGGAATAGTTATTCACCAGAGAGTCAAACCACTGAAGACTCCTCAATTAAAGGTAATTAAATAACTGAATAAATAGATTATGTAAAATTAAATTTTAGCTTATGAGAAAGCGCTAATATCACAAGGGGTGGAGTTTCATACTTATAATAGTACTGATGATAGTGGGAGTTCCCCCTCACTTGATGTTCGGCTTGATAAGAGTAAATCATTGTTATTAGGACCAACTGGGTGTGGTTAGTTTGTCCATATATTGTTATTGATCTATATGATTTTATTTATTCATCTATTAACTTTTTATACATCCATTTAGTTCTCTTTATCCATCCATTCTTCCTAATTTGTCCATTTTTTTCCTTTTTGCATCCATTTAGGTAAAACATTACTAGCACAGACTTTAGCAGACTGTCTTGACGTCCCATTTGCTATATGTGATTGTACTAGTCTAACACAAGCAGGGTATGTTGGGAGATGACATAGAAACTGTCATAGCTAAGCTCCTTTATGTAAGTGATTTTATAGTTATAATAATTTTATTGATAAGTGATTTTCTATATAATAATATTTTTCATAAAAACATATTTTATTTTTATATTTTCTAGGAAGCAAATTTTAATGTCAATAAAGCACAAAAAGGTAATGTTCAATTTACCATATAAGGAAAATTACATATTTGGCAATAGGAATAGTGTTTTTAGATGAAGTGGATAAGATTGCCTGCGTACCAACGTTTCATCATATGAGAGACGTGGAGGTGAAGGGGTACAACAGGGTCTCCTTAAATATGGAGGGGTCTACTGTCATGGTTCCGGAGAAGAATTCTCGTAAAATGCGTGGTGAAATGATTCCTATTGATACTAGTAATATTTTGTTTATTGGCTCAGGAGCTTTTAATGGTTTAGATAAGATCATTGCTCGTAGAGTTAATGATAAGGTATGTATTGTGGGTGTGGTCTTATAATTAATGATGTTTAGGTTATTGGATTTGGAAGCTCTGTACCTGAGTCATCTTCATTGACCACGCCTGCTTCAAAGACCAAAGGGAGAGAAGAAGATGAACAAAGAGATCATTTCTTACAACAAGTTGAGTCGTCTGATTTGATCAGTTATGGCATGATACCAGAGTTTATCGGTCGTCTCCCGATAGTAGTAAGTTTGTCCTCACTAAATGAAGAGATGTTAGTAAATATTTTAACACAACCTCAAAATGCTCTTGTAACTCAATATACTGCTCTTTTTAACATGGATGGAGTAAGTGACAGCTATTTATCGCTGTGTGTGTTACTCTCTCTCTCTCTCCCTCCCTCCCTCTCTCCTCTCTCTCTCTCTCTCTCTCTCTTCTCTCTCAGGTCAAGTTACTTTTTTACAAAAGAGGCTTTACTAACTATTGCTAAACAGGCTATTTCAAAAAGGACAGGAGCTCGAGGACTTAGAGCTATTATGGTATATAGCAACAAATATCATACTACATTATATGTTCATATTGTTTAATAGGAGAATTTATTATTAGATGCAATGTTTGAAATCCCTGGTTCACCAATAGAGTCAGTCCTATATACTGAAGAAGCTATCCTTGGTCAATGTTCTCCTGAATATCAATATAAAGACATTACAAGAACTAATAATACTACTGATGAGATACATTATCAAGTAGGATCAGCCCAGAGTTAGTTCTATCATTCAACATACATAATTACGATATAATATCAGTATTAAATTTTTACTATGATTCGTCTAGACCGTGCCCAATTTGGGGGTGGGGCTTCAAATGACCACACCCAGTCTGGGTCATTTGAAGTATAGCGTAGAGCATGTAGATTTATGTAATATGATTCTTCTGGTATGTTAAATCTTCCTTGTTGGCATTCTCTGCAACCATCATAGTGGGTGTAGTCCTTATTTACTTAATGTGGGTGAAGTTAGAACTCTAATGGATGATGTAATGGACTATAAAAGGGGTGTGGTCTGTACTTGTTTGTTAGACTTCCTCCATAAGTGATATCATTGACTATTGGATATCCTATTAGAACGTATATAGGTCACATGACAATCACATGATTTTCATTACCTAGCCATTGTAAATGTACTCTTATTTGATGAGTGCGTCCTGTTATTGGACGACAGAGAACAATAGAATGTGCTCCTTTATTTGTTGTGAACTGCCTTTTTAAAAATGTGACAGCATGCTTACCTGAATTGATATATTGATACTTGATAGACAAAGAGTATGTTCCTGTACTTACCTCGATTATAATTGATTTCATATTTAATTGGTGTGACTTGTGATTTATAGATAGCTTGTTTTGTTGTATCATCCCACGAGGAAATTCCCCCTATATGGAATAATAATAATAATAAACAAAATAAAAGATTTATTACTGATAAGTGGGCAGAGGTAATGTACCTTTACTTCTGCAATATATTCTTTACTTATAACTCCATTGACTAATAACTTGCCAAATCTAGTAGCAACATGACTATTTCTTGTAAAGATGAGTACACCTGATACTAACCGGTCTAACCTGTTTTACTAACTGGTATATCTGGTATCTCTTTGTATTAAATACCTGTGTACAACATTCAATTTGTTTCCATCTTGTAACAATTGAGGTTGTTCCTCTTGAGAATTTCAAGAATTGTATTCTTCTATGTATTTTAGTCAATAAACAATATTATAATTTTTAATATTAATGTACCTTAAAACGACCGACTGGGTGTACAGAATTGATGCAGGTTTATTAACTACTACAAAATCTTCATTGACATGTAAGATTTGTATAGGATCAGCTATAACCTGGTAAACACACATATATATTAATATATTTGCATGCACTGTGCACATGTACATTTCAACACACAACCTGTAATAGTGTACCTGTGGTTCGTGTCGATGAAATAAGTACTCTATAATCTCTCCTTGTCTCAAGATATGAGTGGGTGGGACATTACAGCCAGAAAACCCATACTCTTTCATTCTCAAATGCTTCAATGATATAATTAATAGGTAGAAAATTGAGGTATTCATTAGTTAATATCTAAATAATTAGTGATAACAATCTTAAGTTGGTATGTCATTAACATACATCGAGTAGTTTGTCGACCAACCCACGACCCTAGCACATATGTCCTAATTTTATCTAAATATGGGGTCACCAGTCTAAATCCATTGGAAAATAAATAACTCATTGATATAATAGGAGCATCAGATGATCGAGGTAACGATGATGTAATCTGGGAAACATGAACTCATCCAGCTGCTTTCCTCAATGACTGTATCAATAGTATTACCTATTAAGGTATTTGAAGAACAACAACAACACCTATATAGTGTTAAGAACAGGGCCTCTATTGCCAAAATTATGTCATGATGTACGCCTACGTTGTAAGTCACAATAGAGCTATTAGAGGGGGCGTGCAGCTACATTTGATAATATACGAAAATATCCTACAATTACAACCAGGCGTGGAAACTGGAAAGAGCGTTTGAAGTGAAGAAGATACAGATATCTTTTCAAAGGATTCCTTGTTGCTAGAGAAGACATATTGACCTTGTTTTGTGTGTATATTTAGAAATCAAAACAGTTCGTGTATTATAACGTATTCAATAAATCTCTGATACACTCGAATTTGGCTTGTCTCTTTACAAGATAAAGTTGTCTTCAGTTATGAGACAAGATTGACAACAAAGTGAATCAAGTGTTAAGAGAATTTATCAAGAAATAACTCTGGAAGTTATGAATACATCAGAAAGAGAAAACCAAGGTAATGACAGCATAACAATGTAATCAATGCATGGTTGATAATAAATCAATGATGTAAGAAGTCACAGTATAAATTTAAGTAATATGATATGCGTACATGTAATAATGATATCTTAAAATACCATTGTCATATTTATACTAAAACAGTTCATTTAACACTTGTTATTGCTAAACTTTTCCCCTATGAGGTGGTTGTTGTTCATAGCTAGCAATTCTAAATTTTAAAACGAACACTTTCATTGTCTTGTGTTTATTATTATGTCAACAAAATGACAATATTCATAACTCTTCCTTCTTTCTAATTAGAGCCCATCATTGCAACAGGAGAGGTAATATCTCGCCTCACGAGTGCTCAACTAAAGTTAGTTTGTGAGATCCTAGTTATTATAATATTAACGAGTTTATTTCTATAAAATGTGGTTATTAAATTTATTTAAAGTCTTGAGATATTAACTAAACACACATATCTAGACATATTTTCATAATATTTTGACTAACTATAGTGGTTAAAATATGTATTGGTAAAGTTCAGTATATGTCAGTATATCTCAGAATCTCTCAGGATATGTATCAATATAGTCCAGTATATGTCAGTATAACACTGTATAGTACATTCAGTATATAATTATTGCTATAATGCTAGAGATAGTTTTAATGTTATGCTAAAATGTCTTCAATATTTCTCAACTGTTACACTAATAATGTTTTGCTGTTTCCTACTAGCGTTAATAAGTACTAATTATCAATTAAATGTTTATATTGTACAATGTGACTGACTGACTACGTGTTCACTGTTTGTAATTTAATGATAATATTAAAAGAGAGTTAAATTAATTATAAAGTATTTATATTATGTCGTAATACATGTACTTATACTGTAAAGTACATTAATTTAACATGTATCTGGAGCCAGTTTAAGATTGTAAATTAAAATTATTGTTACTCCTCTCTCTCTCCTCTCTCTCTCTCTCTCTCTCTCTCTCTCTCTCTCTCTCTCTCTTCCTCCTCTCCTCTTCCCTCTCTCTCCCCTCTCCCCCCCCTTCTCTCTTCTCTCTCTCTTTTCTTCTCTATTCTCCCTCCTCCCTTCCTCCCCTTCTCCCTCTCTTTCTCTTTTCTTTCTCATCTCCCTCTCCTATCCTCGCCCTATCCTTCCTCTTCTTTCTCCCTCTCACCCTCTCTTATCTTCTCCTCTCGCTCTCTCCTCTCCTCTCCCTCTCTCTTCTCTCCCTCCTCTCTCTCTCTCCCTCTCTCCCTCCCCCCCCTCTCTCCCTCATCTCTCTCTTAGGGTGGTGACAATTTCACTGTGACCTTTCACACAACCATTATCAACTGACACTATTCTACTTCTTTTACAAGGCTCAATAGATAGTCATAAGTTGATTTGTCAGAGAGATGATGATTACACAGTATCAGTAACATTACCAGGTGGGGAGATACTACTCTAATATAATTAGTATAATATATGCTTACATTATGCATCATTATCCTTATTGATCCATTGTTTCATGTAACATCCATTTTACAAATCATTTGTCCATTTCTAGCTCATAGCCTTCCTGAAGTAGTTGACCGTTTTCTTTGTACGACTACCAAGCATGTCAAGGACACCTGACCACACTATTATCCTCACCTCCTAGTTAAAGACCAAATCATTTATACAGACATGAGTCATTATTTAGCGAACTCTTGGTACAAAGTGTTACAGATGCGTCACTCAGGTGGGTGGAGCTTGTCTGCTCATATATAATATATGCTCTATATAGGCGTTTTATTCTGTATTGCCTCCATTGGCATCACTTGATAAGTCAGGACTTCAAGAGTTTGATCTCCAATTAGCGTGTGCCTTACAAGAAGTGGATTTACCTGGTGGGTGGAGCTTAATGTCAGATAAAGAAACTGGTAAAAAGTAGTATGTCACAGGATTTCATTTAGGGGGGGACATTTCTAAATGAAACCATGATTGTCAGGTGGTGCAATGAGTTTATCTTTGAACTCCTTTGATGTATAAGCAATGCATTTAAGTAATACATGTATTATTACATGTAATATTATTATCATATGACATTACATAATACATTAATATTACATGTATTACGTAACCTCATGTATACATCATGTTCACACAGACAGGTGTGTCTATTACAATTTATAAGAATTTTAAGTTGGAATGTTTCAAGTAAATTAGTATTGAAATATTTCTCTCTATAGGCAATGAAACTTTACTTCATTTTGCTGCCAGAAATCGACATTTTTCGTTTATTCACAGTCCTCGTTGCTCTACCAGGAGGACGACAAGCTTTATCGTAACTGATACAGAAGGGAAAGTCCCATTGGACTTAGCACAGGAAAATGGTGTCCAAGAAGTGATTGATATCATTAATGGGTATGTCCCTTTAATTAGTTGCCTGTTTATTATTTAATTTATAATGATGAATGAACCTTTACAACAAGATGACAACTACTAGTGGAAGTAGAGGATGTGTTCTTGTCATCACAGCTACAGGTAATGAAAAATATTAGACTGGGAATGGATTCAAAAACAAAGGAATTCAGAGGGAAACAATTCGTCAATCTTACGGGACACCAACCCTCGTCCCAGTCGCTTAGTCTGCCCCAGGGGTTCACTTTTCCCCGTCGAAGTTCTGTTGCTGTCATGGAAGGTCGGATCATCAGTAGGGTGTGGTCAAAGAGGACAGCCCCTCCTCATCTAGTATATTGGATGTTCTATTGTTACATGAAAGTGATCGTAATTCATGGTCTCGTGTTGTTGGTGATAGTAAAACACGATCTGTTTGTACTGGGATGAATGAACTTGATAGGACCTAATAGGTATGATATGGGTGTGGTTAGTGGGTGGGTTTGTATATAATGTATTGAGTTTAATTATAACATCCTTCTGTAAACGTCAGTTGTCACGAATTGTGATGTTATTATATAATAATGATATTCATTGTTGTGTTGTAAGAAGTTAATTTCCTGAACACTTTTATATTATGACCTTTTTTTATTACAGTTGGAGGAAATACATTAGATAATAGAAAACATCAACATGCTGAGGTACATTATATCATATATAGTACATTACTAGTTCTGGTACTTAAAGCTAGTCATTGTTTTAATAGTCAAATTACGATAGATAGGAGTGGCTTAATATTGAACTCTATTATATCAACTTGTGTTTTCTACCCTTAGGGGGTGTGGCTAGGTAGGTGGAGCATTCTCTTGTCCTATTCTTGATGAAGGTACAATATCAGGTATGTTCTTTGAGTACATCTTGTTATCCATTTAATATCTTCATTATAGATCTGATCTATTCGACATTAAACAAGTCCAGGAACAACAGATAACAGTTTTGTGCCTGGCTTTGCTTTGCCCACTACTAAACCAGAAGACCACACCACCTTAATGAGTCCACTACACCACACCAAGCTCTCTTAACATTATCGACAGGTAGTGAGGTATCATCGACCTCTCCTTCTATTCTCTTCCCAAATCATACCGCTGTATGTATTGAAGACCCTGATCACGAAAGAATATGTATGCTTCCTGATTCACCTGTAAAAGCCACACCCCACAAATAGTGATTCCACCCAACAAGCCACCAAGGATTCTTTCAGTGATTACCTAATTTAGTCACCTCGTCAGGTGAGGACGAGGAAGATGATGATATACAGGACTGCCTATTAATTATCCTCTTTTGTCAAAATCAGCTCCTATAATTTCTTTAAAAAAATGACGCTCGTCCCCATTCTGATGACAACGTGATCGCTAAACCAAAAAGTCATAGTATATCTGAACAAGGGAGTCATCACACGTTGATGATGACTACATTGACCCCTCTTATTCAAGGGTACCAACCACACCCACTACCCCAGTGACCACACCTGCCACCCAAACGATCTCATCGAAAAAGTCAAAGCATGTCAGGAGTTGTATTCCATGATTTGGAACTAGAGGATTCTCTGGAAGTTGCAGAGACTGAGTCCCATTCTCATGAGACCTGAGCCTCGATCACATGGTAGTAGTTTTATCAGTACAAGCAGTAAACAGGCGACATCATCAAAGCAGTATTGATGATGAAGATGAGAGGAATGATAACCACTACGTAACAGCTAGTGAAAATGATCTTAAGATTAAATCACCTTCGCTATTAAGTCCGTCAAGTTCATCTATTGAGAAATCTTATTTAGTTCCTTTATCTAAAGATCCTGATAAAGGTAGTGTCGATATCTCTAAACTCTCCTAGTGAAGAGATGACATCGGGTGATGACATTGTTGATGGTAGTGAGACTGGGGAAAGACGTGGTAGACGTTACTCACTTAATGTTATCACAAATGTCGATGATTATAATGCTAGCAGTGAAGATGAAGCTGAGAGTAAAGTGCAGCCATTTAAGAAGTCATCAACTGTCAGTGAAAAACCTCAGCACTTTTGATACGCCTACTCATCAAAGAACAGTTGAAATTGAAATAGGAGAAAAAGCCAGAGGAAGAGTTAGAGGTGAAGCTAATTCCAAAAACCACCAAAGACGATGTTACTTTATCAGATGTTGAGCCAAACTAGACAGTTTAAATAATAGTTTTCAGGCCCTCAAGATGTGGGTGCAACCCCTATTGATAATAGTTCTCTTGAGTGGGCCGATCTGGAAAGCGAGCCTTCTTTACAGAGATCAAGTCCCTTAATATTCCTGGACAAAAAGTCAAGTTTCCATCAAGTACAGGAGGCGATATTAAGCAGACTATTAGTATGTTAAAGACTCTTGTTGAAATGGACAGGTCAGAGTTAGAGCCTCCAGTGTTTTCTGTTAAAGAAAAAGAATCTGATAGGTTAAAGGCATTAGTTGAATCTATTTCACGTCCAGTTTCATTGCCATCAGTACCATCAGGCTTGTCTGCTAGCTTTAATACACACAGTACCCTAGATCTCACACTAAAGTTGTCGTAATAGTTCATCAGCTTCTGACACTGCAGTTGTTTTGGGTCAAACAGAAATACCTGCGTTAGTCACTAATAGTTCTAGCCTTGATTTTGTTCAGTCACCATGATGGTGTAAGACCTCCCCTCGGTCTAGTTCTTATCGTGAGACCTCACCTCATCCACAGTCTCGCTCTTATTAGTAAAAGTCCACTTTCAACATCTCCTCAACAAATTGATGATAGAGTTCCATCACCAATGCGATCATCATTAAAAGTGACTGCAAACTCTCCTCTCGAGAAGAAGCCAGAAGTGTTGACAATCTATTACATAGTGATGATCAGAAAACTGTACCAGACAAACTTGAGGAAGGATGTACTGTTACAAATGAATGTGAGATTTGAGACTGAAGCATTACCTACATGTGAAGGACCTGTTGTTGTTAGACGTGAGCAGCATAAAGATATCCAATCTTACCTTGGTATCTTAGAGCCTTCAACTGAAGTCAAGAACCACCTCGTAAAGGTATTTTCCAAATGTATTTCGTAGAGATTCAAAAAAAGAAAAACGTAAAATGAGAGAAAATAGTACATCATCTTTGGACACTGTAAACATTAGTAACCCATGACGAACAAGGTTGTCAAGGAGAAAAACAAGACAAACCCACCTCTCCAAACCCTTATTTCCCAACCAGCTCCATCACCAGAAAAGCGAAACAAAGCTCCGTTCTCAACTATCCATGGCGATTTGAAACCTCTCAGAACCAGAAAATAAAGAATTAAGATCATTTATTCATTTCCAATTAAAGAAGGGCATCCTCCATTCCTGAGAATGATCAGTTGCCTCGGATATTCTCCTCCTCCTCTTCCACAATTCTCACCAACAGAGGCTACAAGCCAACTCGAACTAGATGATACATCTCTTTCAATTAGTATCGATGAACATCCTTTATTTGTCAATAGAAAATGAGCCAGGACACTTCATGGTATCGTACTATTGACCGAAGATTTAAGACGTTCCATCAACCAAAACACGAGCGAGGCCGGCAAGGAGCCATCTTTGATTGGATACGTACTGAGAGACATATTTATCGTTCTATTGTATACTTAAAATTGTATTTCGAGACAAACTTAGTTCTGAGCTAGGTATAACTGAAGATATCCTCGATCAATTGTTTTCCGAGTCTGAATGAGTTGTTAGAAGTGAGTAAAGATTTCTCGAACAGACTTCAAAGTCGACAGCGAAAAGCTTCATTGATGATTGATGATATAGTGATATTTTATTAAATCAGTTTACTGGTGAGGAGGTGAGAAAATGAGAATAGCCTATACTGGTTTTATATGTCGTCAAGCTGAAGCTATTGAGTTGTACCGAGATTTAGAAAGAAAAAACGACACAAGTTTCTTCGTTTAATGAATGCTCTTTATCAAAATAAATACTGTGAAAGACGCAAGCTACCCGACTTCTAGCTCTCTTACTAACTCAGAGAGTAGCAAAATATGTTGAAATGATGAAGAAACTATTAAAGGAAACAGAGACGCTCAAACTTGAACATTTAGATCGTCTGAGACAAACTAGTGTGGCTCTACAAAAACTAGTCAAAAGCTATAGATCAAGGAGTTGAGGATTACAATAATGCATAACAAAAGGAACTGGAGAGTATACAAAGTCGATTAGAGATACAAATACCCTCGTAATTCTAAGAACTGGGCCAAAATAAAAGGTCTTAAACATTTGGATTTGCGAGCTCAGAATCGTCAACTTATTAAAACTGGTGATGCTAACTGGCAGAGTCCAGGAAAGCAACTTGGTAAGTGATGTGCAATAATTGGAATAATTGACTTAGTCCTCTGCCCCTTTATTTAGCTGTCCATCTTGTGTGGTAACAGACCTCATTATCTTTCTCACCGAACGAGACCAGAAATAGCATCTGCTTCTCTACATGATCTTAAAGTAAGTACACACATATACCAATGCTGACTATTGTATAATGGTTTGATAGCCTCCTGTTATACAACTATTTGATCTACTTGTTCGACTCAATGCCATCTGTAAGATCTGGGGTGTACAATTGTTGTTACTAGAACAGGAGATCGTCCAGAAATGTTTCGTATTGAGTTTCAGACTAAGAAGCTAGCTAAAGAGTAATGGATGAATGGATAGATAGATAGATGAATGGATGGATAGATGGATGAATGGATAGATAGATGAATGAATGGATAATATATGAATGGATGGATAGATGGATGAATGGATAGATAAGGATTATAATGTCTTCATATAGATGGGAAGAAACATTAAATAAAGCCGTTGAAAATTGTAAGATAAAGTGTCTAAAATGTGGTAAGTATATCACGCAAAATCTTCCCATCTATTGTTGTTACTATTTTTAGAACACTTTGGATCAGAAGTGGTACTCTCTGGAGACGAAGCTAAAGAGGAAGAAGATGAAGAATATGATAGAGATCCCGATCCATTACAGATTTAAGTCCAAAGTAATTCATTGAAATAATGTATTAGTTAGTAACTAGACCTCCATAGCTCTGTTCAACGATTTGTGATACAGCAAGCATTAGAACAAGCCTCTAGTCTTATTTCTTCCTCCACACCAACTCTTACAACAATACTGACATTTCTGCTGCTAGACATTCTATTGCGTAGTAGACGTAATCATAGTCCTCAAATATCATCAAGAAATAAACCAAATCGTTCAACCTACTTTCTACTCATCCAAAGCACAGAGTGTTGAAGACGTTGTTATCCTAAACTTAGCAAGAACAAAAAGGTTCCAGAAAGGGGACAAGTTTTTCTCGACAAGAAAGGTTCAGCTGCAGCTACTGCTACTGTACCTCCAAAGACCTGGTGTTGTCTGTTCATGACAAAGAGAAGCAGGTAAGTTGATTTACTCTAGTTTATGTATCCATTGTACAATTATGTGTCCATTACATTTTCTGTGTGTCCCATTATTTTATGTATGTTCATTGTGTCTTTTATGTATCTATTTTTATTGTAGGTATATCTTGAATGTATTGGTCGATTAAAGGAATCTGTAGAATATCTTATGGTAAGTAGTACATATAGTATGTTTAATAGTTAAATATAGTATGGCATGTTTAATATTTAACATATAGCATGTTTAATAGTTAACATATAGCATGTTTTAATAGTTAACATATAGCATATTTAATAGTTAACATATAGCATGTTTAATATTTATTATTATTTTATAGGAACAAAATGAATCACATGTTCAAAACTATTGCAAAGTAAGCTATCCATCCATTTGTACACATCTATCTATCCATTATTGTTTTGTTAGTTTAAAAGAAGATATCAGAGATTTAAAGAGCAAAGAGCACACGACAGTGTAACACAATCTAGTCCTGTTTTACCTCGTCCTCCATCACGACGGACTTCACTAAAAACCGTCCCTCATTCAATTCATAGGACCTATTGAAAGCGATCATTCTGATTTTTCAGAAGATCGTCGTTCTCCTATGATAAAAAGATCGCATGCATGGATCAATAAACCACTGGAACCATTGAGCAGTATTTAGAATAATGGACTGGTTTTTTTTCAATAACTATATATTTCATTATAGTCACTTCTTTCATAAGACACGCCTCTTTATGTATTGTTGACACTCATGTTGTTTGTTTGTTTGTTTTAATAATATTATGTAGTTTTGTATAATATGTTTTAACTAAAACACACTCAATTAACTTAGAGTTTAAAAAGGGTGTGGCCTTAGAATATATGATGACACGATAAAAAGAATTTACAAAAAGTTAATTTCATTTTAAGTTTGGAAATTTTAATTGCCATACTATTTATCATGTGATTGTCACATGGACTATCATGTGGGTGTTCATTCAGATACCACTTTACCTTTGTTTAAATCGTATCGACATGTAGGACATGTACCTCTCTGGTGGATGAGAGATGAAAGGTTACATATGATAGTCATGTGACTACTATTTTTTTAACCATGCTATAATGCAGTCTTATGGAAGAAATGGAGACAAGGTATTGTCGACAGTCTTCCTCTAATTTAAACATTCTTTACATATAGAGCACTCCAGTTCTAGTTGTGACGTGTTATATTTCATAGTATGTGGTCATAATTACCTCACCTTTTGTCAACATGTTCCTGTTGTATTCTAAAAATGATGTGGTAATCCATCTATTTTTCCTCTTGTTCAGCCCGGGGGAGGTCCCCCAGAGTCACCAAGTTGCTCTAAACAACTAGAGAAAGATTAAATGTTATTCATTCATTTCTCTTTTCTCTTACTCTTGTAATAACAGAATCAAGGGCCCCAGGAGCGGAATAATCTCGACGGTTGTTGAGGTCTGTTGCTACGGTGACCACCCCGGAACATTAACTCGCTAACAATATACACACAATAAACAATTAAATTGACATTTAATTAACACACAGAAAATTGAGGGGCGTGGGTATGACAGGTAGAGTATAATTTTTCACTGTCTTCTAATTGTTGTCGGAAATGTTGAAAATATTTAATTATGTAATCTTATTCCCTTACTATACTTACCTCTAGCAGCGATAAGTTGTAGTAAATATTGCCCTAACATTCTATAATAAAATAATAATTATGTGATAACAATGCACAAATAAATAGATGAGTGTGATCTTAAACTTACTCTCCTAATTTGATAGCTTGTCTCTGAACTCTTTTCTTCTCCTCCCTCTCTACCTCTGGTTCTATCCTGTAATTAGTAACATTAATTAAATATGTCATGGACACGAGAGAAATAGTCACGGTACTCTAGAAGCACTAGGTTGCAGTAGGAACAGTTGAAGCTGGTGGTGGTGGTGGTGGTCTAATTGTAAAGGGGATGTCTCTTTAATTAACATATATAATTACATACTGAGTTGGAGGCTTCACTCAACTCTTTCACCAATATCATTTTTTTGACACTGTGTACATTGTGCATCCTAAATATAAGAACAATAGCTCAAATTACTCTATCCTTTACAGACCTTTGATACAAATTTTATTTGACATATATGACAGAAGAAGACTTTAAAGGACCTCCAGTTGCCTGGAAACAAGTTAAGTCCAGATAGAGATTAAAAAGTACTTTGAAACCATGATGCCACGCCCCTTATTCTAGAACGATGTTTCTGTATTGTGTGGGAAATAATCAAGAATAATATTATTATATCATAACATGTGCTATGATACAAGTATGTCTTTATAATAGTATCTTATGTTCTATAGTATATTTTGTAGGTTCAGGCTGTTGTTTTTTGCTAAAAGTCGAGAATTAACTGGAATAATACAAAAACTTTATCAATACCAGCAAATATTACAGGACGACCATTATTAGAGACAATAATTGAATTATATCCATCAGGTAGGTATAATAATTGAACATTATGTCTTTATTATTATATACAATATAGTTTTACTTATTATAAAATAGCATTCTATTAGCAGTCATCACAACGTTACGTTCAATCTGAGGAGCTATTAAATCTCTCAGTTCAGGTATGTGTAGCTGTTATTCCACCACAAATCAGGATGATGAGTGCAAAGTCAGCAAATTTTGGTGTTATTATTATAAATGATATGATATAAATAATTAGTGATATTTGTGATCTGTGGATATTAACATCAAATCCTATCGACGATAGATCTATTATTAATTACGTCTCTCATTCAAAGTGTTGGGGCTATCTCATTGTTTATTTGTTAGTAAATAAAGTCTATTTAATGTTATATAATAGGGTTTGTATAGGAACCCAAGAGATCATTTTTGAAGGGTATAATTATGGAAATCATTATATATCTTGACTTTAATAAGGATTTATTACTAAGTCTTATATCATATATATTTCATGTTAAAATAGAGTAGTTGATTAAATGATATATAATTCTCCCATGTTATCTTTAGGTAAGAAACGTGCTGCAATTGACCACGAGACCATACCATTCAATGGCGCTAAGATAAACAACTTAGTGATATTGTGATAGAGTTCGCCACAGAAAATGGTCTATCTATAAATAGCCATTGTTTCATAGAGTAGGGTAAGAGAGAATTCTTCGTGAAATGAACTATTCTGGTTTAGCATAGTTCCAGTAAGTGAGGCAAGCATTATTGTTCTGTATCATCAGAAACATCGAAGAGAGGGCTTAGAACCGTTTCATATATATTTGAGGCTGTCAAAACATCCGCTGCTATTTGGAAGAAGGTACATACTAGTTTACACATACTTGATAAACTGTTTTGTAGAAATTTACGATGATGGTAACTCTGAATGGAAAGTTTAACAAAGAATGTCAGTGGGCAAAACTTAAAAGTTAATATTATTTTTGCGTGTAAGGCACAAGAATGGCTTCTCAATTGTATTGCACTGTACAACAATATTCGTTAAATTCTTCAAACTATAATATGAAAATTAGAAAAAATTAGAAAAAATTAGTTAAGACTAATGAAATATTTTCTAACAAGTTTTTATTATTGACTGTTCAATTCCGAAGTCCTCACCTTATTACCATTGACTCTGGGGCACTTTCTGCTAGCCACTTGGCAATATTAGCATCACCTTCAACATTAGCTTTAGCCTTAGCTAGGCCAGGATAATCCTTGAGGATATCTGTTTCTTTTCAATCAAGAAAATTCCCAATTGTTGATCGAGGTAACGAGGTCAACCCAAGTCAGTTTACCGCAACAAAGATAAGCCATTATCCATAGTCTCTCATTAATCTTGCCGCAGTATTTGGAATAACCTCCTCTCCAAACTTTTTTCTCAAGTTCTTCCTTTCTTGTCTCGTCTTTCTCATATTTCGCTTTTGCCCTCTCTGTGTTAAGATCCTAATAAAATCTCCATTATAGCAAGCACGCATTATCCCAAGCATTACTACCAGCTACATTGAATTCTGCTTCTCAGCAGATATCGTAAGAATGACAACACTACCTCCTATTTTTTTACCATCTTCCCCTCAAGAACTGGCACAACACCCAAATGGGGGTATGGGTTTGGGTTTCGAGCCATTTTTCACCAGAACGCCGAACATCTTCATATTGATGCTTTTATAGGCAAGAGCAACCTGATAGGTTCACAAAACCCTTTACCTGGGAAATAGTACAGCTTGTAGCTGGGCATATTCGGTAGACGATTGCTTCAGATATCACGAGCTCACGCAAAGTAGCTGTTTAATTTTAGACCTCCCTGGAGAATTTAAATCGTTCTTGCAAATTTATTTAATGGAATTACAAAAGGAAAAATCAAATTAAGACTAAATGAAAGTAATTCTAACAAAATTTATTACTGAATGTTCAATTCTGAAGAGCCTCACCATATTACCATGCAGTCCTGGGCCTTTCTGCTAGCCACTTTGGCAAATAGCATTTGCATCACCTTCCACATTAGTTTTAGCCTAGCTAGGCCAGGATAATCCTTGAGGATATCTGCGTGTTCTTTTAATCAGGGATTCCATTCGGTGTAGTAATAGAGGTCAACCCAAGTGCAGTTAACCGCAACAAAGATAGCCATTATCCTTAGTCATCTCTTTAATATTGCCCCAAGTATTGGTAATAACCTCCTCTCCAAACTTTTTTCTCAGTCTTCTTTCTTTCTCCGCTTCTCGTCACTTTCATATATCAATTTTACATTTCTGTGCAAATCATTATAAAAATCTCCAATATTAGCAAGCCACGCATTATCCCAAGCATTGCTAACCAGCTACATTTAATTCTGGTTCCCTCAGCAAGATATCGAAGGATGACAACCACTACCTCCTAGTTTTTACCATCTTCCTCAAGAACGGGCATAACACCAAATGGGCATGTCAGATCCTGGCTTCAGGCCATTTATTTTCATGTATTCGAATATCTTCATCTTGAATACCTTTTGTAGGCAAGAGCAAACCTGATAGGTTCAGCAGCCCATTTTAACTGGGAAAATAGTACAGCTTGTAACTTGGCATAGTTCACAGCACAACTTTATGAATTTTTAGACCCTCCGGTGGAATTTCAAGACATTTTTCTTTCTTGCATAATTTATAAACTAAATATTAAATTATTGGGAAAAAAATAAAAAGTAATAAAATATAAAAGTCAGCATTAAACCTAATAATAAAAAAATTCTCATCAGTGTTTAGTCCACAGACCAACAATTAAATATCAGTCTTGGGCCTTTCTTTCTGCAAGCCACTAGCAAGTTGGGTTCATTCTCAACGTTAGAGTCTTCATTTTGCGAAGACCGGGAAGTTATCAATCATTTCAGGTTTATGTTTACTATTCCTTCAAGAAGATTAACTAAAGAGATCTGGGCAAGTGAGTTTACCCCCCACAACAAAGATATCCGGTGTCTTTAGACATCTCGTTGAGGCTTGCCAAAATATTTTGGCACAGTTTTCTTCAGCAAACTTCTTTTCCAACTCTTCTTTTTTCTCTTCATTTTTTTCCCCCCCAAATGAAGTTTAATCATCTCTGCAATGAAAATCTTTTATCAAAATCTCCATATATGCAAGCCATGCATTCTCCAGCATTACTACCATCTACATTGAATTCTGGCTTCTTCAGCTAAGTACTGAAGAATAACATTACTACCTCCTTAGTTTTTTACCATCTTCCTCAAGAACAGGCATAGAACCAAATGGCATATTGGGTTTTGGTTTCAGCCATTTATCAAAAGGGACTCGAATATCTTCATATTTGAATACCTTATAAGCAAGAAGCAACCTAATAGGCTCTCCTCTGGCTTTGATTGGAAAGTAATACACTTTGTAGCTGGCCATTTGCAGTAGTTGAAAAATTACAAAGAGCTAGATCAGTAATAGGTAGTGTTGGCTAAAATGCTGTGTGTAGCTTGGTGGGCTCTACTTTATCTCAATTCTAGCTTGAATTGTATTTCCATAAATGTAATAGAAGCTGTACTCTATTTTTAGAGCTAATGTAATTTTTATATAAGTAAGTTATGAGAATGATATGATACTAGAGGTGTAAATAAACTACTGTAATAGCTATGACTTTTATCATTTATGAATTTAATTATGAGGAATTTACTAAAATAGTAATTACAAGATAAACCAGTCTCCAGTTCATTTTACGACTTGCACCTCTTATCAGCTCCTTTTCTTCATAATTTCAGACATACTTAGGTAATCTCTGCATTAAAATCATTGATAAGCTCTGTAATATTAGAGATTATTTCCAAGTATTAGTAACTGCTACAATGCAAACTCTGATTGCTATTAAGATATCAAAGGATAATAATACTATACCTTTCTAACAGTGCTTTTATCATTACTATTCAAAACCACCAATGGCATATTCTGCTATTGAGACTCCCAAATATAGTATATCATAAGCAGTAGCTATGATTGGAATGTAACACTACTTAATTAGCAGTTGAAGAGCGGTGTGTATAAAATGGCTGCTAATTAGATGCAAGAGGCCAAAATAATGTTTAAGATACAGACCTGGAGTGTTTACATGTTATTAATAGCAAATATTATTATTAAAGAAATACTAAAAAGTTACAAAATTCAAAACACTACATTTAAACATAGTGTGGGTCAGTTACATTTAATAAATGGTCTGGGTCCTTTTCTGCAAGCCATTTAGTCGATGTTCGGGCGTCGCAAGCTCCACGTTATTCTTCAACTTATCAATATCCGGAAATTGGTGAGAATTTCAGGTCTATGCTTTACCACATTTTCAAGTATATCAACGAGAAAGAGATCTGCCAGTGTGAGTTTACCACACAACAAAGATATCCACTGTCTTTAGACATCCCTCATTCAGTTTGCCAAAGTATTTGGAATTACCTCTTCAGCAAACTTCTTTTCCAACTCTTTCTTTTTCTCTTCATCTTTTTCAAAAACTGTTTTAAACAACTCTGTACAAAAATCCTTATAAAATCTCCAATATTAGCAAGCCATGCATTCTCCCCAAGCATTGCTACCCCAGCTACATTGAATTCTGCTTCTCAGCTAAGTACTGAAGAATAACATTACCTACCTCCTAGGTTTTTTTACCATCTTCCTCAAGAACAGGCACATACAACCAAATGGCATATTTGGTTTGGTTTTTCAGACCATTTTTCACCAGCCAATCGAATGATCTTCATATTGGATCCTTTTATAAGCAAAGAGCAACCTAATAGGTTCTGCTCGGCCTCTGCCTGGAAAGTAATACAACTTGTAGCTGGTCATTATAATAGTTGAAAAATTTAAAAGAGCTAGATCAGTAATCGTGTTGGGGTAAAGTACTGTAGCTGGAGTGGCTCTAATTTATGCAAAGCTCATATTCCATAAATGGAAGTAGTAGGCGTTGACTAACATGCTGACTGTAGCTTGGTGGCTCTATTTTTATTTAAAGCTCATATCCATAAATGGAAATAGTAGGTGTGCTCTATTTTTAATTGTCTGAAATGCTGTTAGTGTCTGTAACCACTGTACTGTAGGAATTAATACAATAGTGGGTTTGTAGTTTTAATAACTGGTATCTCTTGTATCAAAGTATAAACTACTTTTATTGTATGAAGATAATATTGTACTAAAAAAACACTACAATATCAGTTTAAATTTTGTCTCAAACAGAAACTTTAGTGAAAGAATTAAGTTATCACTAGTTATAAATAGAGAGTCTAAAATGCAGTTTTGGGTCTTTTCAGCTATCCATTTAGCAATACTGGGATCATTTTCAATGTTACTTAAGAGTTTAGCAAGACCATGGAAGTTGTCAAGGAAATCCGATTTATGTTCAACCATTACACTCAATGTATTAAACAATAAAAATCTGGCCAAGTGAGTTTACCACAACAAAGATATCCACTGTCTTTAGACATTTCATTCAGTTTACCAAGATATTTTGGGATAGTTTCAGCAACTAATTTATCATGATATTCCTTCTTTTTTATTTTCATCATTCTCAAAATGTACTTCAACAGCTCTGCATTAAAAATCATTTATAAAATCTCCAATATTAGCAAGCCATGCATTCTCCCAAGCATTACTACCAGCTACATTGAATTCTGGTTTTTCAGCAAGATATCGAAGAATGACAACACTACCTCCTAGTTTTTTTACCATCTTCCTCAAGAACTGGCATAGACCAAATGGCATATTGGGTTTTGGTTTCAGGCCATTTATCTCTAGAAAACGAATATCTTCATATTGAATGCCTTTATAGGCAAAGAGCAACCTAATAGGTTCTGCTAGGCCTTTACTTGGGAAATAGTAGAGTTTGTAGCTTGCCATATCCTAGTTATTAAATTAATGCTTAATAAACTATAACTCCCACACATTTAATTGATACACCACAACAACTAAAGGGATTAAATGTTACTACACAACAATACACTACAGTATTGTTCAAAAAACCAGCTAAATTGAGTAACTGGACGTTCCTTAATCCATTTTGCAATATTTGGAAGATTTTCAACTGTTTCGGTCAACTTCTTAACATTAGGATACCTGTCAAGGAATGGCGTGATCATATTTATCCACGAGATCAAGAGATAAGCATAAAAGTCAACCCACGTCAACTTATTGCCCCATAAATAGCCTTCATGAGTCCTTTCACTAAATGTTTCTAGTTTACCGATATATTTAGGACAGTCTCTTCTGCAAGCTTTTTTATAAGTTTCTGCTTTACTTGTCTTATCAGGTGCATAATGTGTCTTGGCTGCTTGCATTTGTAGGTCACCTAGAAAATCTGCTAGAGATGCAATTTGTGCATTCTCAATGGTATTACTTCCTGCTAGATCAAACTCTGGTTTTTCTGCCAAGTATCGAGCAATAACAGTACTTCCACAAATTGGTTGTCCATCTTCCTCAAGAATAGGGACATACCCATATTGTGTGAGTGGTTTTTAGCTCAACCCATTCTTCTTTTGTAATACGTTTATCTTCATATTTGACACCTGCTTGAACAAAAATGAACCGAGCTAATTCCGCACGTCCTTTAGAATTGAAATAGATAAGCCTATACTGTGACATCTTGCTTTCTATAAGTCTTTAGAAAACAGCCCTTCAACCTTGTACCTATAGTAGTCAGTAATTGACCTTTCTTTGTAGTACTACACAAGTTATGAATATTGTTATTTGAGGGTTTAGCTGTAGTTGTGTACTACATGGATTCCTTGTTACAATTTAACAAGCCACGTGTATAAAGTTATTTAAACTGTTTTATGTTTAATTGTTGTAGAAAATAGGAGTTTAGACCAAAATACAAGAGTCTTCAAATTTTTCTTGTCTGCTTTCGTGGACCATTTTAGCTACTATAAATTTAGACTGAAGATCTTCTAGTTCCATTCCAGCTACATATTGTGTACACATTCTATTATAATAAAGATATTGACATTTAAATGTATATACCTTTTAATTGAATTAACTGAAGCAAGTCCTCCTGTCAAGTCTCTTGTCATTTTAGACTTGTCTCCTAACAACAACAGAACATATGGGAGAAAAGGCCACACCCACAGGTAGTCAGGATAAGTATGTATCAATTTTTGAATAACTTTTAATAATTCTACTGGAGTTTGTGTAAAAGTGACCTCATAACATTTGACATTTGTAGTGGCAGCTAAATTAATATGTATCAATGATAACTTGACAAACAGGTTTATCTTACTGGTTTTTAGTTCAGCGTTCATAGGTAGTTTATCATGTATTTCATCTATTACTTCATAGATCTAAAGTAATATAACAATATGCATAAAATAAAGCCACCACCACTTCTTGATGCTCTTTAAATACAGCCTGTACGGCATGAAGAACAGAATAACACATTGGATGAAGTGGTTGAGTATCAAACTCTGTCACGTGACAATCATGTGATAGTCATGTGATGTAAGAGACATACCAACTAGCTTTAATATTTCTTTGAGAGTTGCTTGAAGAAGGGTGATGTCATTTGAGTAACCGGCAAAAGTAGCCAATGAAATAATCCATGCAATGAAGGAGGCGGAGTCTGGAAACTGAAGTTGTTTGTGGTAATCAAAGGTGGGCATGATGAATGCTGACTTACACTTTAAAAAGTAAATTTTTACATTCTTCAAGATCTTTATCAGCAAACACACAAATAGCACAGGCTAATAAAAGAAGAGGTCTCTGGCTAGTGTCACATGATGTCAACAATTGTTGATACACTATACAATATATAGTCACCTGATTATTACATTATATTTGTAATGGTCACCTGACTTGGCTTCTTGCTGTTTGCCTGCCCTAAATAAAGCAATGGCATGATCAAGTGGGGCAGTCAAAGTATCCATGGTAACCAGTGATTGATAACTAGCAATGGCATCAGAATGCTTCCCAATGCAGCTACAAACAGGTTAGACCAGTTTACCATTTAAAAAAGTCTAACCTGAGTAATCTAGCATAGTTGGTTAATGAAAGAGAGTGGGTGTGTCCTTCAGAGAGCATACAGGCTTTCTCTATTGTTTTTTTAGCAGTTTTTACTAGCCCTTCTTGTTCATACAAGATTCCTAGCAAATTAAGACCACAAGGATCATTAGGATGACGTAATATGTATTTCTCTATGCCATCACGAGCTTGAACCATTCTCTGATGAGCTGCAGATGATAGTTGATATCCTGAGCTCTTTTTCAGAGAGGGTGTGGCTGACCCAGTACGCATATCCCAAAGCTGATTCAGACTACATTGTAGATCACACGATCATGTTTATAAGTTGAAAAATCACATGATACTCACATGATATTGCAGTTCAGATGAAATGCGAAAGAAATTCTTAGCTTCTTCTTCCTTACCAATAGTTTCAGCAACCAAAGCATCTCCGATCCATCCTTGGACATAACTTGGATCACAAGATTGAGCCTTTTCAAATGCTTTATGTGCAAGCTATATAAAATTATATATAATGAGTTAAACCCTACTCGTTATCTCACCATTATTTTCCCGTTGATTAGGCATAGAGCTCCATAATTAGCCCATGCAATAGCATTCTATTAATAGTAACACAATGATGCAATAATGACTTCATTGGAATATACTTACATTAGGTTCTATATTTAGTGATTTAATAAAAGCATGTTGAGCTAACGAGAGCTGGTTCAATACTAAATGGACGAATAAAAATTAATGGACATACAATTATAATAATAGATCTTACAAGGATGACTAGCGATGACACCTAATGTTGTCCAGTGGTGTGACTTGATGATAATAAAGTGACACCCCTTTTAATTAACTAATGATATATTAATTATATACTATTTAATATTTAATAGAGCAATTATTACTTTTATGGCAACTTGTAGTTTATCTCTTGCAACGTCCTTCTTATTATTGTAAAATATCTAAAGATAATATTTAAAACAAGTAGGTGTGGTCAGTTTTTACCTTTCCAAGATAGTAATAATTAACAGCTAAATTATGCAATAAGTAAGGGGATTCCCCTTCACATAATTGTAACGCTTGTCCATAAGCTCTAAAAATAAATAAATAAATAAATATTATTTTAAATACAAAACAAACCTTGTACCAATTTGTAATAACTGTTCTTTGTTTATTGTTTTGACTCCCTCCCTCTTTGTCTCCTAGCAACAAAAGGTACCCTAGGTCTAACAAACGCTAATGAGTGGGTGTGGCATATTACACTATACCTAACAATATCATATGCTACATCATTAAGGCACAAACAACATCACCATAAGTTGCCATAGACACACAAATGCACATTGGATTTGAACAGCACTATATAATAATAAAGATAAAGATACAATAACTATATAGTATGTTACTGAGTTAAGTCATGAAGTGCCAAAGAGACGTAATCTACAGCTTTGCCATCAAATGTGTTATCAAGAGCTTCACTGGCAAGTTTAAAATAACTTTCAGCTCGTCCTAAAATTGTTACATGAAACAAACTAGTAGAGTTATTACATAAACCTTTTAATGCTGGAATATAAGATTTCTCTAATTCAAGGACTGTTGTATAACCCTTGATAGCATCAGATAATTGACCAATTACTTGTGGATAGCAGCCACTCTTATTTAAAATAATATAATAAAGTTAATATCATATTAATCTTACTGATATTGACAATATAATGACTGAGGATTTAACTATGATGATAAGATCAATATTATAAGATTTATTTATATTAGTGTGTACCTGGATTGCTTTCATAAATGCTTTCATGGCTGAGATATGGCTACCTCGACAAGATATACTTCTCCAACACACTCCCACACATGACTACAAGAGAGGATTGAGAGATAGTTAATAATGGGTGTATTCGGTGGGTGTGGCTTACTAATCAGATGTATCTTGATGTAAAACTTTTAAGAAACTAATACAATAGTAAATTAAATTAATTGAATTAAATACTTTTTATTACTGACCATTTTATAGAATCATTGAATTGACCACATACTCTGTGATATAATCCAATTCTTAGCCATGCCTCTTTTGCTCTATAAGGACAAAATTATGGGAGTTAGTAAAGGATTAAATTCTTACTTTACTGGGGAGACATTTGTTGTGATCTGGACATATGTGTCATAGGCTGCTTTCTATCATAAATATAAAGTGGGTGGAGTTAATAATGATGACCACACCTCTTCTCCTAGTGATGATAGTGCCTCTCCCAGAGCCATCCCTGCCTCTACTAGTCCAGGATGAATTGAGAAGGCTTTCTGATAACATTTGACTGCACGCCTGAGAAAGAGAGAGAGAGACAGAGAGAGAGAGAGAGAGTATGAGAGAGAAAGTTATAATCTCATATCTCTATAGTCCTTACTTTAAATCAGTAGTAACAATTCTCTGATAATGTCCCAATAAGAGGAAAATATGAGGATTAAATGGATCTAATTGTGCTGACTATAATGATATAATAAAATGTAATATATTAATTATAATTAGATTACTTTAATTAAATAGGAGTATGCTGTTTTATACTCTTCCATATACCAATAACAAGTTCCTAATAGATAGTAGTACAAACTAGATTGAGGAACTTGTTTGACAACTAATTCAAACCTGTTGAAAAACCAGTTATTGTATTACTATTTTAATGGATTATTTACTTGTCAGCAGCTGTTTTATAATCTCTTTTAGCAAGACATATCTGCCCCTATAAAACTCCTATTATAATGATATGTAATTAGCTAATTAACCTGTAACTAGTCATTAACTGGGGTTCATTATCAGGAGGTATCCAGTTTGTTAATACCTAAATGAGTAAGTCATTGATCACATGACCTATCTTACCTTTTCTGCTTCATCAAAATTATTAGTAGCAATGAGTGTTCTAAAATAAAGTTCAGTCACATGACTATCATGTGACTTGCTCATATACTAAAAAAAATATATAATCCTTCTATTATAAATATGTATAACCGCTTGGCTTGTAGATAAAGCTTGCTGTAAATTAGCGTCTTGTCCCTCTAATAACAAGGCCTCAACGAGCCATAACCTAATATAACATGTTGTGTGATTATCATGTGATATCATGTGACTCACTTTAGTACATGTTCTACATGTTCTGATAAAAAGGTGGGCAGTTGACTAATAAGTTCCATAGCTAGTGACAACAATATTAAAATAATTCTTCATTAAAGAGTTTACCTTGTCCTGTGTTCATTATCACTAACATATAGTCATGTGACATCATGTGACATAGAGATGAAAACACATGATTTTCACATATATTTGGATTTAAAGATACAGCTGAATAAAAGACAATATAATAATATACAATACTAATAGTTATAATATACTACCTTTATCAATTAATTGACAAGCCTTTTTTATATCTCGCAACTGAAGAAGACATTGAGTAATATAATAAAGGTTTGTTTCTTCAGTAGAGAACTGAGAGAAAAGGGTAATTTGTTCTTGTGATAATTCTGGACAGGAAACATTAATATCTACAAACAATTGTATAGGAATTATTCATGAGATTATATATAGAACCTTTAAATATTTTCCATAGTTCAAGTTGTATTAATGTTTGAAATGAGATGTTAACAATTTCAGTGACTTCTTCCTTTATTAATCTTTCACATAGCTCTCGTAATATTGACATTATCGTAACACTCTCAGATAATGGTCCTAGCTGTTATAATGAAAAGGGGTGTGGACAAAAGACACAATAATACTAATATTACCTTAATCCACATAATAGCTCCATTTATAAATGTTTTGTTTAATTGTTGTCTAGTTATGTCATCGTCAATATTACTTATAACAGACTTGTAAATCTCTGTTATAACTGACCATTGATCAAAACAATATTTAGATTGTATCAGAAGAAACATCAATGCTTCTAACTGTAAATGTAATACAGTAGTCGTGTCCAGTATTGATAGATATGTCGAAGTGGCCTAATACATAATGACAATAGTTCAATAAATATAGTGTTACTTTGTCAATAAGTCCAGTAGATGATTGAAGCGGGGCTATTTTTTGCAGTAGAGCCAAACGTTTGTCATTATCGCTAAAACAACAAGAGACATGTGATAATCATATGATCGGTGTTGTTGTCACATGATATCACAGACCTGGTGGTGTCTAAAATGTGAATATATGCTTCAATAGCTTCTAATTTTTCTTCTTTCTCATGAGCTGGATGTTTATCATAAAAATCAGCTAAGCCCTAAAGATATATATATATATATATATAATGTTAAACATCACATGTAATACCTTCCATGCTAACCGATCATTTGAATTGCTCTCTATAGCTTTCTTATAATGATTTCTTGCTTCTTCTTTCTGTCCTAGTTGAAGTTGAGCTTTTCCAGCAATCACATGAGCTAATAATGTCGATCATCAACCCAAAACACAGCCTGTCCAGTAGACAAGATAAATGTGATGTATGACATCATTCTTACCTCACAGTGTTTGATTGCTCCCTGATAATCCTGTTTATCAAGAGCAGTCCTTGCTGCTTTGACTAATAACTTCAATTCTTTAGCAGCCATTTTATTATTAAGTGGATCATGAATCTCATTATATTATAATAATTTATTATAATTATTTATAATAATATTATTATTATAGTATATAGTCCCGTTCCAATAGTGTACTTTTAACTGTTCTCAGTTGCTTAGACATTTTCCTTAAATTTGCATGGATGGGTCCAGCCTAACATTCTATATTTACATTTTAAGACTGACCAGTTCTATTCATTCACATTTCTTCCCAGTAATTTAATTAGATTTTTAAAAAACAAAAATATGTAAATAGATTATCAAAAAAACAAAAAAAACCCTTGTGTGTTGCCCAAACGATTCCTACTCGCTCACCCACTCAGGCTTCCACTTAGGCTCCAGGATTCCCTGCTATTGCTAGCTGGGACCGCCACCTGGCTTGGTAACCCTCGTCTTCGCGAGGTAATCCTGGCTGGAGCGTCGCCCTAACTTAAAACCAGCCGTACGGGATTCCAGCTCTTAGGAATGTCGCATTCAGGAACCGGAACCACAAATACACCAGCCTCGTCTCGTTTAAAGGGAGACTACCAGCCCTATCCTAGTCGGCCTTTCGGATACTCCGTAGAGTATGCTGGTAACCATCTCAGAGGTCTGATGCATTGCAGAACGCTGGCCCACAACACACTGGCACTCATGACTGTTTCAGTTTCCTTTTATATGTACGTCAGATTTTACCTTCATGCTCTTGTGGGGCGCGCCGATCAGCGCTATGAATCTCATTAACGATGGCTTTGAATCGACGGAGTAAGAATGAATTAAAACTATTTTTTTAAAGGTCAGGAATAAAATTAGTCTTATTTAAACAATGCTAATCCTATTAATTTTTTTATCATTCTTATATTAAGCCTCTAACAATTCAAATTTTTTACACTATATCAAATGCTAACCTATCACATTCAAAATAGTTTTAAAAGGACACATTATAAACATCATCTAACTTCTACTTTTTTATGAAGTTAGCTATATATATCCTTGTTAAGTGACATTATTATTGCTGCTCTAAAATGTTGCGTCTCATATTTAAAAATATTTATATAATGGCCTTTGTTCTACTAATAAATGTACATGTAAATTAAAGAATCTGTTTAGATTTTTTTACAAACTTTAACATCATTTCGGACACAAACAATTACCCTACTTAACAAGGACCTATATAGCTAACTTCATAAAAAAATTTGAAGTGATTTCACTACCTATCATCTTAGGCCATTTTTTAGCTCAATACCATGGACCAAAGGTTAAAATTGAGAATTTGGTCCATGGCACCAAATTGCTTAAAATTTTTTGTGGAGTTAGCTATATAGGTCCTTGTTAAGTGACATTATTATTACTGCTCTAAAATGTTTGTGTTTCATATTTAAAAAATATTTATATAATGGCCTTTGATTCCTCAAATTAATTTTCTAATTTTTTATGGATGGAATACACTTTGTTCTGGTTTGTAGCAACACTACATAGCAATTTAAGTAAAACCTACAAATAATGTACAAGTTACTACTCATTTTCTTTCTCCATCACTGCTACTTGAACTAGGAGTAGTTGATGATAACAGTTTGTCAATTTGTGACTGACTATAAAGTTGTCAGTTTTCTTCTAGTTGAATTTGTCTTAGTTCAAAAGCTTTTTTGGCCCTCAATAACCTGCTGTAACACCACTTATTGAAAATATGCAACTTCTCCTTACATGAGAGAATGCAATAAAAACTTAAAAGAAGGGGGTTAAAATTAGGATAACTTTCTCCGACTAATGCTGTCCTTCAATTCTTTAGCAGCATTTTATTATTGAGTGGGTCATGAATCTTATTATATTATATAGTCCCATTTCAATAGAGTACTTTTTACTGATTGTATATAACTGTTCTCATCCAAAGATACATCCACACATATAGTCCAGTGGTTCTCCTGTGACATCATATGTTGTAAACATTGGTATAATGCCTCACCCATTGTTTGAACTTCAGGAGGTGTGCTCTGAAATTGTGAACCTCATCCATGTAATGTAGAAAGGATTAAAATTATACCTCGTCTTTTAGACTTGTAGATGATAAAAGAGTTAGTAATTTAGTTGAGCAGTGTTCAGGAAATAACTAATAAATATATAAAATATAATTATTTTAATCATATAACTTTTTACCAGTTTTTGTTGTAGTAATGGAAGGTACATGTACAATATAGGTGTCATCATTATTACAAAGTATTAATGTAGCAGGTCTAATAATTATATAACAATGTAAAAAAATGATACATTAATAACAACTAACCGAAAATAATGTGAACATTTTGGGCTTACTATAATACATTATAATAACTATAGTTTATGATATTAGTTATAAATACCTCCTGGTGACTTCTTAATACATACTTTACATAAACAATATACTCCATTGTTGTCCTATATAATAAAGTACATTAACAATGTTATCATATTAACAGCATATTTGTATATTGCCAAAGTATTATTATCATTGTAATCATTACCATAGCAACATTACCACAGTAACGGTTACCATAGACATGGCCCAAAGGACCCATTAAAGTTACATGATGTTAGAGCATGTTCTCTTAAACCATTTTGAAAGTGGTAGTTTATCACATGATCTAGCACTCATTAACTGCATTACTGGTTTTATTCATAGCCTTTAAAAATATAGTATTAGTATTTGGTATTTAAATAGTCTATTAAGTTCACTGATACTGATAATCATATTCATAAGTAGAGCTAATGAGTTCATGACTGCAAACCAAACAAAATCTGCAGTAGATATAATCTGCAGTGTGTGTGCCTGCTCAAGTTCAATCACCCCAGAATTAAGTTTTTATAATCCCAATATAATAAAAGTCATAAACCTTTTATATCCCCAAATAGTACATTAACCCTTTATATTCAATATAATACGTTACTTACTTGTACTATAGGTCTAGTACACAATGAACATCCAATATAAACAGCTTTAGTTAATGTTGATAACTACAATAGAATATAATCACTTCATCATAGAATTATTGATTTACTAGTTCATGATGATTTATCAAGGACTTTATTACAGGAGAGAGATGTAATAAGTCATCAGAGTCCATAATAAAAACTAATAGTTAATAAATAGTTATAATATAATAATATGAGATTACCTCAAATCATCTGCTTTAGCAGTCACACAATAACGACCTGACCTTTTGACCTCTCTCAATTCCTTGATACTTACATTAACCATGCCCATTAATTCTTTGTCAGTAAAACTTGTAAATCTCTACATAGGTAATGAGATAGGTGTGGTCAAACATGACATCATTACTTGGTGTATATCTTTAGCTAGTAAGTTGTCATTTTTGAAGACACTCAAATCGTGTTCTAGTGGTCGTTTGTAAACAATAACAACCTCAAATAATAGTAAATTAGGAAGTAATTACTTGGAGCTTACCAGCTTGAGTACCCTCAGGCAATACTCTTACATAATATACTTCCCAAACAGCTCCTACCCCCCAACTTTAATTGGTTGATCCAAGCATTATTTCCAACACTAACACAATATACAAATTACAATATAATGTAAGTATATATAGTTACATTGATAGCAAGATTTCAGTATATATGTCATCACTGAATAATACCACTATAATATTATAATTAATTTAATGATGTCATATAGCAGGGGTATACCTTTATCACAGATAAAATTGATCAGTTTTTCCTCTAAAATGAATTGTAATGTCAGCACAAAAATTGTGAGATGACATGAAATACACTTTATCTATTGAAACATAATATAGGAGCTGAGGGGTTAAATATACTTTACGTTCAGTTTTTGATCTTTGAAATAAATAGAAATGATCACATTTAGCCCAGTTTAAAAATATCTTGAAACATTGCTCTGGTAACTTATCTTGTACTAGAAAGAGAACAATTAAAAACCAATATAACATTTATATTACTTTTTGTAGGGACATTCTTTGGTTGATGAAGATTCAATAATCTAGAAGACAAAGTTGTATGACCAACTATCTCCTTATTCCACTTCTTTAAACACACATCTAATACATTATTCATTAATAGTTGCTATGACAACATCTTACTAGACAATAGAATGATGTCACCAGCTGATAATCTCTCTGACCACTCTGATGTTTCTCGCCATAACGTCAGCTTAAACTGAGGACAAGTGGGATCTGCTACTAAAAGTGATGCCATAGCAACTGTCTTCCCAATCTATAGAGGTCTAAATGGATAAATAGCATTGATCCATTTTACCTGGTATCCTTTCTTGATTACAACTTCAACTATAGGATTAACTAAAGAGACTTATACTAAACAGAGAACATGTGTAGCTCACCTTGAATCACTAATACAAGAACAGAGACCAATTTATTGACTTTAGTACATTCATTAAGACATATGCATTTTGGAGGAGGATAATATAGTGTTTTCCCCTTTCATTATTGATGATGATTGAATACTAATTTGGGGCTCCAAATGAGGAGCAGAAACTTTTTCTCTCATCTCCATGGCAACTAGCTGTTAATTTATTCTGTTTCTTTTCAGGTGAGTCAAATAATGGAGGGTGTGATTGGTTGACAGTATGTCATGTGATCTGATTGATAAATCATGTGATGCATCTGCCTGATTCTTATCAGTGTCATCAAAACCAAAGACAGAGGTTAGATAACGAGGCAATGAAGACTGTATTTCGCAGTCAGTCTCTAATTCTATTGAAAAAGATTTAGTCACAGGATATGAAAATAGGAGAAAATAAAATTTTTACTCACCCTGTGTCGTGATATGGATTATATTGCTATCTTGTTCAAGTATATAGCTTGCTTCATCAAGTTTCAGTTTCTTAGCAACTGGTTCTTCAGACATTCCCAGCTGTTTACAACTTCCACGTGGGCTATAGTAAGTATACGGAGCACAGTTTATTCTCCATTATTATTTCCATACAAATTTCATAACGTTTCCGTATACTTTCCGCAAAAGAATACGGGCGTGGTCAAGTCAGTCTACTAACAATGTCATCTGCTCCTTTTAATTCCAAGGTGGAGATGGTACCATTGGCTCGCAGGACATCGAATAAGAGCTTGGTAAAGCCCTCTTCTCATTAGAATTTACTTGCAATGATGTTTTCTAGGACCCTGACTGGAACAGCTTGGTTGGGCGGGGCTGCTGTGGCCTTAGTCTTTCTAACTGACTGGCAGTTGTAATAGGTCGTATACCTTATGTAAGAGGTAAATTTCCACCTCCTGTTATTATGGATGAATCTGACGAAGGAACAGAAAATACTGAAGATTAATATTAGGGAACTATGATAAGAGTGAACTCCTTTAATATTCTTTCATTAATGAGAACTTAACTCTTTAGAGGCACATATATCATAACTAGAGATATAATCAATGTCCAATAATGTATAATTAACAAATGCCTTTGTTAAGTGGGTGTGGTTATCTCAAAGATGAATAATGGCTGCTCAAGATAGTGAACATAATCAAGAGACAAGTCATGAAGCTATTGAACGAGTTAATTTGAGGAAACCCTCTTCATTACTGAAGCTGGTATGATAATATATTTCAATTCACTATGGATGCACAATACATCATCTAGGACTGAGATTACGATTGAATGAGGTTTCCATAGCAACAGCCCTTCAATATTACCATATTTTTCATTTAAATATGGAATCACCTCAAGAATATGATGATCATGTAACTAAGAACACAATAGTATTAAAATCTACTTTTAATGTTCTTTAGTTGGTTGCTATGGCAACACTAAATCTTGCTGCTAAAGCACAAGATTCATCACTTAGATTGAGTGATTTAGTCAACACATGTTACAGGTTAATAGATCGTTATGTTCTAATTATTAAGGGACTGTCTTTATAGATGTCTTCATAAAACAGTCCTACACTTGACGTATGTGACTTATATTGGCAATTAAAGGACAGTGTAGCACGTATGGAACTGGTATTGTTACGTGCACTACAGTTTAAACTACAAATGGAATTACCTCATAAAGTAAGGTCCTCAAAGGGTTAATAATTTAACATTTCTGACAGTATCTTTTACACCACTTGTTAGCTCTGTCTAACTGGGTTGATACTGTTAAATGGAAGGTAGCCATGTTGTAATAATGTCCTGGTCACTTTTACAAGATTCATTTCATACTCATCTTAATCTCACACATCCTCCTATTGTCATGGCAACAGCTGTCCTTTATCTTGCTATACATTGTTGCAAATTGAAAATACCCTCTGAGGGAGCTCGTAAACAGTGGTGGGAGGTGGGTGTGGCTTAATGGCTACATAGTTGTTTGTTTTTTGTACCAGGTATTGTCTCCAAATGTTGATGAAGGGACACTACAATCATATCACAAACATTGATGGCAGTATATACCTTAAAAGATAATTGTATTGAACCTGATGAGTCAAGCTCATCTTAACTTATACTATATGTTCTCTGTTTTTGTTTGATCCATATCATGTGATAATCATGTGATCACAATAATGAACTTGATTTGTATGAATATTATTAATCACAGTTGACAGAAGAATTATGCATAATATATAAGATTGCTTTTCTTTTTAGCTTGGACCTCCATTATGCCTAATAATAATGCAATGACATCATCCTTCTGTTACTATTTATAGACAAACCTTCCATGTAATCTTCATGAGCCAGTTTCACCTGACCCTCTTCTCAATGCTATCATTCCCTGAATATAAGTACATTACAATATACTTTATTATTTGATACTAACAGCTTCAATACAAACTGCTTTGCATTGGGCTCCATTAAAGTCCTCAGTACATCGAGCTAATTCTTCATAGTTGACGTCAGGACTAACATTCATTTTACGAGAATGTATTCTCATGATATGAGCACGAGCCTCTTCATTTGGAAGTGGAAACTCAATCTTTCTGTCAAGACGACCTGAAATGACGTCATCATTATTAATATATATATATTTACTTATTCTTTTTTTAGCTACAAACTATTCATCCATTTACTAGCTATTTATCCATCAAACTAACCTGATCTTAATAGAGCTGGATCTAATGTATCAACTCTATTAGTAGCTGCTATTACCTAGATAATTAATAGGTGGAGTCTCAAAGAAACCCCACCCATATTAGTATACCTTAACTTCACTATTAGAACTAAACCCGTCCAACTGATTTAATAATTCTAACATTGTTCGTTGGACCTCTCTGTCTCCTTCTTTCTCACTAGCAAAACGCTAAGAAAAAAATATCACTTAACAACATTATTTTTATATACTACCTTTGTTCCTATAGCATCTAATTCATCAATAAATATAATTGCAGGGGATTTCTCTTTGGCTAGTGCAAAAGCATCTTGTACCATCTTAGCTCCATCACCAATAAACATCTATAATAATACAATATAATTAATTAAATATGTAATTAACAAGGGAACATGTGATATCACCTGTACTAATTGAGGACCACTAATTTGAGGAAAGTAGCCTAGAGAAAGAGAGAGAGAGAGTGAGAGTGAGAGAGAGAGAGAGAGAGAGAGAGAGAGAGAGAGAGAGAGAGAGAGAGAGAGAGAGAGAGAGAGAAAGAGAAGAGAGAGAGAGAGAGAGAGAGATGAGAGAGAGAGAGAGAGAGAGAGAGAAGAGAGAGAGAGAGAGAGAGAGAGAGAAGAGAGAGAGAGAGAGAGAGAGAGAGAGAGAGAGAGAGAGAGAGAAGAGAGAGAGAGAGAGAGAGAGAGAGGTACATAACGATAAACCCAGGCTCACTTACTTTAGTCTGAGCAGCACATGCTCTAGCTAATAATGTCTTACCAGTACCAGGTGCACCATATAATAATACACCTACACAAAACAATTAGCCACACCCAGTTATAAATAAATCTATATCACCTTTTGGTGGCTGTATTCCAATATTCTCAAACTTCTCTTTGTGAGTCATTGGTAAGACAATGGCCTCCACTAACTAAAACAATTGTTCAATATATACTAATTAAGGACACACCCACCTCTTCTATCTGTTTATCTAGTCCTCCGATATCACTATATGTCTCTGTGGGTTTTCTCGTCAACTTCCATTGCCTTTACACGAGAGTCATATCTATCATAAATTAGTGGGTGTGGCTAAATGTAGGAGGTGTGACACTTACTCTGGAGGTAATGTGTCTAATATGAGATAAGAATCCTTATTGACACCCTAAATTAAAGAGGGTGAATAACTAGGAGGTGGAGCTAGATGATATCACTACTTACCACTAGATCTCCAGGTTTCAATTTTTCAGGATCAACTAGTCCAATAACAGGTAAGAAATATGTCTATAACACACAGTAGGTTAATAGTTTAATGAAGTGATATTACTTGTCTTGTTGATGTCTTAATTACAGCAGATTTACCCTTTCTTTGCGCATCTAGATCCATATGTCCACCATCTTCTTCGGCCTTTAATAAGAGGGTGTGGTTTGATAATGGTATATTGTAATAATATGTATGTACCTGCTCTTGTGGTCAATATCTAAAAGCTAAATGGACATATATTTGTTGAAAATGGATAAATAATAATCAGAATACACATACCTCAACTACATTAGATACCAAATATGGTAATACCTTAAAAAACTTTAATTTTCTCTGAGTTTTCCTATAATTAAACTATTTAATGAACTCAAATAATTAATTATAATAACCTTGATTTTTTCCTTCATAGTTTGTTGTTCATGACTTATTCGAGCTGTCTCACTTTTCATAATCTACAAGAGTATAAAGACACTCAACAAGGAAAACCACACCTACTTTAATATCGTTATCAAGGAGTCGAGTTCGGCTCTCAATTTCTTGAGTTGACATTCGTAGGATGTCATCTCCTATAGCAACCTGCAGTAAAGTAATAAGAGACACATACACAGTCCAATAAATAATAGTATTGATTCTTTACTTGTGCTGCTTCCCAAATAGCATTGTCTTCAAGAGTGGCCATCTTGGATGATCAACTTTTCCTTGAAATTTATTCTGCCTAACCTATACTAATAATTAAAACATTTACGGTATACAAGTAAGAGGACCCCCCACATAGTTAATGAGATTACTTCCTAGGTTACAGCTGTATTATTGCTATGCAGTACAAAACTGAGATTAAAATATTTTTTCTGTAAGTACTTATATAATATATATTTATTTATTTTTGATCTACAGTAGGTAGAAACTAAGATTTATAAAGTGGCAATGGAGAGTCCATCGTTCACCAACTAGCATGATGCTGTCCAAGTTGCTTGCTGCAGTTCTCTGTCTCATTATTCTACACAAAATATCACCTTGGGGTCACAGAGAGATGCTCTCTAAACACAAAGCCCAGTGGTACCAATAATACTAAATATATTCCTCTAACAAAGTAGGCATATAAAGTGTTTACAATTTGAAGGACACATCAAAGCCACCAGCTTCTTTAGCGACAAATCCAGTGATTCCAAAGCTTTTGACAAGAGCAATAACAACTAATGAAATAAACATTCAATTTTGTCCTCATCAAATCACTCCATCTTCAAGCTATTAAAGATTACAAATGTTGCTATACATATCCTTCAATGCAGAGGAGAGCTTGGTCTGCAGGTAGACGACCTAGTTGTGCAGACAATATGATTTCAATAAGCATGCCTCATATTTTCACCAACTGTTAGACCAAAAAAAATGATTGTCTTGGGTGATTACTGTGGTCACAGCAACTCCCAAATGTAAAAGAGAAAGCAATGAATTGACAAAAAGAAACTCAAGCACTTTAAAATATCCTTTACTTCGAACAAAGCCAATAACTGGAGGAGAGATACAAGATCTCTCATTGAAAATGCGTTTGGTGTCTCAAACCATTTACCTTCATTTCTTGTACAACCCAGTAAATCAATTGACTTTAGTAAGAAACATACCTTTCTACCCAAAAGAGAAGAGTTCATATTAATGAAGAAAAAAAAAGAACAGCACAGCAAATTATTAAGTAGTCCAAGAGTATTGCAAATTAGAACCTCTAAACGAACAGAACTCCGTCTTCAAAACCCAGATACCAGAGAAATCCAAAGTTTCACATACAACTATATGACTTATTGTCAAAAGAGAATCACAGAGTCCAAACCAAAAACTAGGAGCATTCCATCATCATCCCTCTCAGGGCTCCTCTGGTAAAATTCTATCTTCTAAATCAATAATTACTATCTCTAGTCCATGGAGAAATGATTCAAATAAAACTGTAAAATAATAAAAATATTTATTTAAGATCTCTCTCTGATAATTAGTTGTGTTGCTTTTCAGCAGATAAGGGTGATGGTAGTAGAGGACTTCCATTTGTTTCCCATGTCTCAATGCCTTGTCTGATAATAACTGAAAGCATCATCTTCAGAGCACTATATATTAATGAAATAAAATTAGAGAATTAGCACAGAATAATTTCATACATTATTCAGAAATTTATCAATTTGTTCTGCATTTTTGGCATCCATAAGATGTCTCCTATGATAGAGTATCATAGCAATAGCAGTATACAGTAGTACAAGACAGGAACCAGCTATTATTTTGTCCCAGAGACTAAAAAGAACATTAATAATTAATACATTGATTACAGAGACCCTCTCACATTTCTATCTCAGCTAGTGGAAGATCACTTACAAAACACCGTCTAAACCATCTGTGAAATTTGAAGTTGTACTACAAATTAAGTTTGACAAAAAATAGGACCTTTTCAATGGAATTACTGAGAAAGCATTTAGTCTCGATAAATGAAGGTATAATAGATTATCTCTTTGAGATAAAACTGCTCTCTACTTCCTGTAAACTAACACAAAATACATTACTTCTGCAACATTATTTCACTCACCCCTTGTATGCTCATCGTATTTTTAAATCATCTAAAACATTACAAAATCCCTACAAAAGTGAAATAAGCTTTCCATTTCGTTATCATACCATTCTAGAAATGGTCTAGCTACTGCACACAAGTCTTTATAAAGAGCGATATTATGTTTTATGTCAGCTAATTTGCTCCATTTGTAAACAGTACATAATATATACAATGCTCTCTGGAGTTGCTCCATTAGATGAGGGGAGAGGGTAGAAAGGGAGGCCTTGATTGACAGGATCCTAAAACCAGTAATGCTTGCTTTAAGTCTTTAAATTGTTGTGATTTTTGTTCCCTTATATAACTGTGTGTCTCCTTATCTTGATGACAAGGTTCTGATTCTAAAATAAAAGAAAAATTGATCATTGAGATCTAATAATTATGACTTACTAAGTACCAAGCTTCCAGATCAATGGACGATAAAGACTGGTAGACAATTCTTTATACAGAAGACTTTGAGTTTAGTTATATCTGAGATAGCAGATAATAGTTGTATACATGTACTAGCACACTACATTACCTATTATTTCTAATTTGAGGATATTTTCCAATGACTGATTACTTTTTTTTCATTTTCTCTGAACCCCAAACTTTCATAGTAGGTGCTCCTAAAGTTTTTACAACCACTTCATCACTGGTAGCCATGACAGCAACAATATCCAATGAATATTAATAATAAATTATATAGTACAGCCCATTATTTATTAAAATGTGCAGAAATTGTATAAAAGATATTTGTCCCGACAGAGTAAGTTAATAATAATAATTAATAATCATTAATTGCTTTAATTATCAGGGTAAGACCTGCCTCGAGAAGGGATCATATCTCATGAATTATGCTGGCTGTTCACAATGTCAATCACGTGATATTATTGTCATCACAGATCATGTGGAAGATAATACTGATGATAATGTAGACAGTTACATACAATCGTATGTTATGAATAACCCCTACAAATTAAGAATATAATTACTGTATAATAGATACATGTAGTGGGTGTGGTCATCTGATAGCAAGTCATCAGTATACATTCACAGTTGATGATGAATATCAGGTTAGTAGAACAGGTTCATATCACATGATATTATTGTCTATAGGAATATGCTATGGGGACTGTGATTTGTGTGGCCATGGAGAGGCAATGATTACTATACTTACCAGAATGATATTATTTTATTTTTGTTTTTCTCCTATTAATTCTAAGTTATAAATAGTGATCCTTCCATAAAAATCTGTACTAGAATGAAATATGAGTTTATTAAATGTACAGGGTCTGCCATTTGCTATGGAAAATGGTCTAACATGTAGTAAGTTAGGAGATGATGAAAGTGCACACGGTACATTACTGTCACATGATCAAACATAGTTGTCATTGTGATTTAAATGTTATTTGGATACTTGCAAAGAATTAGAATCTTCAGGATAAAAATGTGCTACCTGAGTCAATTCATCTCCTGCTAGTAACACACAATCCTGACCAGCAAAACCACCTTGAAATCTTACGTGTAATTCTGTCACTAAAACAGGTTCTGTGAACTCAAAAGAGACAAAAACTGTGGTAACCCCTATCATTAATAAAGTTATTATACATTTCTTAAGTTGGTCAAACATTACCTGGTCAGAGTTCCAACACGTCTCACTTTCTCCATCAAACATAAATTTTTTCCCAAATTGACGAACATCTCTGTTTAAAGTAGAACTTAACTCTAACAAGAAAGACAACTATCAAATCAAATCTTTTAAAATGCACTGACTTTGCTTGAAAGTTCTGGAGTAATTCCATAATAACTTTATTCAGCTACACCTACTTAACTTCTGCAAGGTGTAATATTGAAATGTTATTCACTTAATTAGAAATCATTAGACCGCACATAACAGTGAAGTTAGGGCAGGACCACAGTGGTGACAAGGAGTGAGGTCCCCCACACATAGTTGATTGGTGCTTCCTGTAATGGTGAGTATAATAAATACAATAAGGAGATAATCAGTGAAGGGCAGACCTCATATGCTTGTCATTTTAGATTAACATATTTCAGTCATTCATTAAAAATTGTTATCCAACAATTTATTTTGCATTTATTTCTTAATAAAAATGTTCGATTCATCCCACATTTGAACATAAATTGTTTTTATTGCATATCACTAATAACCACATCTTTGACATTAGATTACAAGCCACACCCCTTCATTATGTCTCGTGCTCGAAGCAAGACTGTCGACTCGGCAGAAGTCAAAAAAAAAGGATACCACGACGATTGAATGAGAAGATAGCATTGATGAAGGGAAAGAACAAGCTCAATCAGAGGCTTTTGAACAAGCAATGAAAAGCATTTTTGAGGTATGGACAGACAGATAGATTGATAGATAGATACATCAATAATGGGATGGATGGATAAATCATAATGGATGAATAGATCAATAATGGATGAATGGATCAATAATGGATGGTATTAACATTAGAAGAGAAGTGTAGACAGACGGATGCCATTAAAGAAGATATACAAAATGTTTACATACTTAATAAACAAAGTTTACTTATACTTTTGTTTTCTTTGTATTATTATGTTATTATCTCACAATTTGTTCACAGATGCAACAAAGCTAGATTACATGGGGGAGGGGGCTCAATGCCTAGTCTACAAGCTATTTGACACTAACCAATCATTTCCTCCCATGCATTTCCAGTGGTAAGTAAGGTAGTGGTTGTTAGGTGGTTGCTAGGTGATTGCTGTAACTATGATGTTTCAAGGAACTATGATGTAATACAATAATTTGTATATTACAATAATTTAATTGGAATTGTTGCCATTTCATTAAGTGATATATCAATATTACCTTAGTTACTATGTCCTCTAATTACTGGTCTTTTGTTTTAGACAATGGATAGTTCTGGTTGTTTGACCACACCACCCCTGACACATAGGGATACTCGACCCCACAGTGGAGGGTCTGGTGGGACGATCTAGTGGAATTGAAAGAACCCAATCTATATTCCTTATTGTTACAGGAATGAGTCCTATATTAGGTATAGAAATGAGTCCTACATTAAATATAGGAGGTTAAAATCAGGAATGAGTTTAATATTAGGTATAGGAGTGAGGCCTATATTCAGTATAGGAATGAGTCCTACATTAAATATAGGAGGTTAAAATCAGGAATGAGTTTAATATTAGGTATAGGAGTGAGTCCTATATTCAGTATAGGAATGAGTCATATTTATCCTTAATTTATTGTTTACTGTGATACAAATCAAATCAATCTAAATTCCTTAAGATCTCCTAATAGTCCTCAATTTTTGGAATAGGTGTAGTTAATGGGTACTCCCCTTTCATTTATATGAGTATGACCCCTTTATTTTTTAGTGCTAATGAATGGTCTGAAGCTGACTTAGCCAGGTACAATTAATCCTTAATAAGTTATATATAAACATTCTTTCTTTAGACATAAATCAGACTCTGATTTACAGCAAAGTTTGTTAGATAATCCCTTCACTTTATCCAAGTGTGTTCTCCTCCGTCTGTTCCTGGTGCTCCACATGTACATATCTCATTACAATTTATCAGAACAACAGTTACCTTAATACAAACCAGTATGTTTATATTAGCAGTACCAAGGTGTGATAGGGTGTAGGTAGTGTCCCCCACCTTACTAGTGAACAAACTTCATAATCTATAGTTAGGGTTTGGGTTTGTGTACACAGAGATCCCTCCTGCTCATGAATTATTCATCAAATTTTCTAACAAAGGGACCTTTATTGGTAAAATGTGTGAACTAATTGAATACATTAAAAAACTTCCTTTATATTCAAGAGACAAGACGCTACATGCTATCATGTGCCTTTTTATATGACTGTTATTTGTATTTTACCATATGAGCTAACAAGAGGATATTCCTGATATCCTGATGTTGTTGATAATAATTGCAAATTTTTAATGACTCAATAGTTGCTCTTTTGGGATTATAAGTAAACATAGTTAATATATTCTCTTACATTAAGGACTAAATGAGGTAGTTTCTCTATTGAAGTGTCATCTAAATGTTTGTTTGTTTAAGAATTAACATTTTCCCTTATTTGTAACTCTGTATATTATGAAGTTTGTTTTTCTCTCGTCCCTCTCTCCCCCTTCAGTGACAACTAAAACGTCTGACATCACCATGTGGAGTGGGGTATGTTGTTAATATCACATTACTTCAATGCTAAAATATATTATATAGTACTTAATTGTAGTCTATTCATGTAATGTTAATTTTATTTACATAATCACTGATAAATTACAATACCAATATCCTTCATATTAAAAAGAAGGAAATTTGGTCTTGAAAAGTACAGAACAATGATTTTAGTTAGACAATTAAACAGGATATTATTGGTGGGGGCAATTGTCACATGTCTTATTTAGTATAAATTCTCATACTTTAGCCTCAAAGTCCAACAACAATAGGATCATCTGTCAGTGCTGCTTTATTAGGTAAGTAGTGGGTGTGGTTAATGATTGAGGACCACACTTCTTTTTCTGGCCACAGTCCTGACTATGGAGTCAGTGGATCAGATGTTAATTCAATGGGTGGGGCTTCGAGTCTTCCAGACTTGACCATGTTGAGTTTTCTTTCTGGGCTAGACATCCCTCTTGAAGATGACGACCCCACTCTTTTAACCTAATGTTAATTCTTTTTCATTATTCAGGACCTGGTCCCTCAAAACTAACACATTCCACTATGCAACCTTTACCACGTCATACTCCAAGTTCCTCCTAATGTTCTCTCCATTTAATATTATAAACATCACATAACGCTAACATGTCACAACCCACTTCTTCTCGATTGACTTCTCCTCCCATTACTCGAAGTCCAACAATGCCAGAATTTCGTGTTCATCAGCAGTATTCAGCTCCATTATTGCGTAAATTTAAACCTATTTTGTGCCTGCAGGTACAATCGGGGTCACCATGGGTTACCAACCAAGTGGTTATCCTTATCATCCTGAGCCATTTTTTTCATTTGGTCAGAAAGCTCCGCCAAACATCAGTCTTTCCCTCTCCCGCAAGAATATCATCACCCTAACTCTCTCTCTCTTCAAACCACGCCCCCTTCAGATAATACTTTATGTTACCTCCTTACATGACGTTACCTGGTCATCTTCCTTCAGTAAACCAGTAGATACATCAATGTTTACTAAATGGTGGAATGGTAATCAATCCAAACAACATAATATAACGTCTAATGTAAATTCTGGTTATACAAGTCTTCCTCCTATCTTGACCCAGGACTGTCGTATCAGAGCAGGCTCTACAGCAGAGAATGGCTTCTATGAACGTAATGCTCCACCCTTGAGGAGTACTCAGAGGAGAATTTGATCAAGATACTGAAAGAGGGTACCAAAACAGAAGAGGTACAACATAATCCTTTCATGGTAACATGTCAAATGCGAGTAGTGTCCCTTGTGTATATGTAGAACCAACTAATACTAACCTTGCATTACTGACCAACCTGACTCGCCTACTACTGGAACTGGTAGTCCGGTCAACATCTGCTAGCCACGCCTCTTCTCCTCCTCTTTCCCGTCCTTCATGGATTGACCAACCTCACTCAATGAATGACTATGTTTTTCATGAATGGCCTATGGATCCTTCAGTTAATGTTGATAAAAACTAAATTTGGGTCTCCGCTAAAGTCATCATAAATCATTACTGAATAAACAAATTACCAACTGATATGTAATGGACTTGTCTCCAAGTTCACAAGCTAAAGGTCATCAACTTTCATTACCTTCTATAGTTATGAATGATCTTATAGCAATGGGTGAGTCATTAGATAAACATATGGGGACTGGTGCCTTTTTACCAGCTGATTTTGAGATGGAAGAAGAAGTGATGCAATCATTGTTAAGAGACGATGGGTTTGTATCATTTGATGTTAGTATTGGACCTATTTTAGGTGATCCTCCTGATTTTATTCAACAAAAACTCAATTTTTAATTATATGTGTGTTTTGTTGTGTGTGTGTGCGTGTTTCTATCTGATATAATAATTATGTCTGTCATTTGGATTAATTATTTACTATTCGTTTGATAATTTTAGTTTTTTCATTTTCAAGTCATTTGTTCAACAGCTGTACCATCATCATAATATTATTGTTCGAATTTTTAGGGAAGCTACCAGAATTAAGTCTCAAGAAATAAATCCTTTAGTTTTGGTTTCAGCACGTGATCAATAGACATTTTCCCACTAAAATTATAACTTCCGTCGTTTCCCCCACGATAATTTTAATCAACGCGTATTCCCCTTTGATGCGGTTTTCCAGGAAACGCATGGAGCAGAGTATAAAACAAGCTATCTACTTGCAGTGTTTGTAGTGTTATTTAAATTAGAACTATGATCTATGACAGTGTCTGCTCTTAAGCAATTACCATGTATCATCAGTAATGTCAATAAAAGATCGAAGAGTATTTAGACAATTGTCCATCTCCGCGTAAGGAGATTTATCGACGGCGAACCAAACAACTTACGCCCTTCTACGGCCACCCTCTCCTCCTTAGAGGCAGGAGAGAGAAGCTGTCATTTGCAGTGGGAGCAGTGGTCGTCGGTTGTTCTGAGCCAGGACATTGGTAGGCAGCCGGAAGCGCGCGGCAGTCTAACTAGTTTCGGATCTCAAGAGAGTCTTCTTTGTTCCGAAGAGTCAGACGTGTTTTTTTTCAGCGACCATTATAACTCGGATGATGACGATGATGAAGACCACGACTGCTTTGGTGAGCAGTTAAGAATAGAGTCTAGTATATATATTTCATATAATATATTTGCACATAGATATGAGTTTTACAAAATACAAACAGGAGTGGCAAGAATGGACTATTTCCTCATCAGATATCCAACTCAATGAGAACTATTAACACCAGTGTAGTCGTGAGACTGTTGAAGGTAGGTTTGATATTTAATGCACCATTAACTGTTGTCCACTGTTCTATGAATGGTGGCTATTCAATTAAGTCTGTTCACTGCTTAATGTTCATTTTGAGTGCTGTTGGTTTGCAATTATATTAGTATCTTCTCAATCTCATTCAGTGGTGATGGCATGGAACAGTTTGGATACATCAACGTTCATCACAAAAACAAGAAGATATCCAATCTTTGCTCGTGAATCAATACCTTGTGCGTATTCGACATGAGAACATTCAACTGTTCATGGAGAGTGTGTCTAGATTTACCAGATGACAAGTTGGGGGATTGTCATGAGGTGAGTACAAAGAATCCGGTTTATAAATCATCTCCCCATATCCTTCCCTCACCCTCTATTTGCTCATGTGTTGTCTAGAAACAACCTCATAAGTGTCTCCCACATGTTTATGAGACATTGAGACATCTTAGACACTTGAAACATAACCTCCCACTTGCTTATTATATCTCCCTCTCTCTCCCATTAGTGAAGTCAAAGGAGACACCTTATATCACACATCTTCACAAGGCTGAGACACAACTTCACTGTACCTTCTAAAAACTTAAAATTCTGAGACAGATAAGTGAGTGGTAAATGCCATAATCTGCTGTAAAATTATATTAGGGAAAGCCCATTAGCTTTTTGTGTATATTTTGGGAGACTAAATGCGTGTACTTTTAGTTTGTTTGTGACTCTGAAATATCAACCAACAATATATTCAAACTGACCAACCTTCTGTCCCCGTTCATTATGCTACTATAGGGTATGGAAATATCTTCATGCTAAAGGCATACAACATGGATGTCTGAGTTCTAAACTAGTCAACAATCCACCATCGTGTGTGGCATCTCCCTCCCTCTCCTTCCAATCAGCAGCTACAGGTAATCTTGTTGTCGAGTATTAGTGATCATAGTTCTATCTAACAGTACAATCTTTAGCCTGCTGTTTTGCTGTTCTTAACCAGCTGTTTATCATGGCTATAATATGCTAATACACTCTATAGCTATCAAAACAGTTATCCAGTGTGGTTCCCATATGTTCACTTCCAACCACACTATTAAAAATGACTTTAGATGGCAGGAAAAAAACCTATTTTTAGCCAATACAAAATAGTAATGGTTATTAGGCTGGATTTTAGAATCTTAAATATTTATTATTGCCAAAAGTCCAGTTCTATTGGCATGGATCTGTGTTTATGTGTTTGTAGGAAACTCGATGGGTTTGATTTAATTTATTACCACCTGAAGAAGTTCGGGCTATCAGTCAACCTTCACAATCTAGGTTACTTACCGATTAAGCCTTCCAATTCATCCGATGTCGTTTGCCTTTGGCACACTAAACATTACGAAATAGTTACCATGGCAACACCTTTCAAGAACCAGTCACTCGTTGATCTTGTATGGAATGTTGGTAATGGTCGATGTCAACCATGTGACTCGGGTCCAAAAAGTCGGTCTTTAAATCGGTTATATCCGATGTTGGAACTCCAGAAACGGTCCTACATTTAAAGATATATTAACATCAGTACAAGACAATATGAATAATACTCAGAGATTTCATTCATCATATAGTAAATCTGTAACGACTGAACTATGGCTCAATGGAAAATAAATCAATAATGAAGTGAATCAAAAAAATGAAAGAATACCTTGTTGAGGAAAAGTGATCCCAATAGTATAAGCCTTCACAAAAACATATCGAAGGACACACTCGAATGTCATCTTGTAATTGTTAATTTGTAAACATGATCAGAGGAGGAAACAGAAACACATCCACCATTTCTGTTTTGTTCCCAATAAACAACACTTATCCCTTAGTTGGACGGTAAACCAACTTCATTCAGGCATTATAATTGGACTTCCCATGAAACTTATAATAGGAACAATAGTAGAATATTATCATAATACAATCTATAGTATATTATTTTTGTGTTTTTGAATGCGTTTTATTATCCATTTCAATTATGGATTATATCAAAATAATATTAAACATATATTAGCATTAATTGTTAAGCAATCTCTTCCATCAATAAACTTCCATCTGATAAAGAAATGGATTAACATATATGTCAGAGGATGGCCAGAGATGTCAATGGCATTATCCTGACTAATCCGTTTGGTGCTTGCAATAATAAAACAATAAATGACAAAAAAATTTTAAACCGTAACAGCAATTACATTATGAGTATAATAAATAACAAACGTATGAAGAAACAATACAAGTTAGCTCCATTAAAAAAAAGATACTTTGATATGGTAAAACCATGACAACCATCAATCTACCACCCTCAAAACCCTCAGTGTTTCAATAGCTATTTGGTTTTTCTTTCAGTTCGTGGTAACTTCGATATGGAGGAAGATCAATCCGATTGAAAATAGAGAGTAATAGATATCACAGTCAAGGGATGTTTGTCTGGTAGACTGATAAACAAACAGTATTCCCCTTTTTCGTTTGTTTTTGTTAAACAGCTGTCAATGTTACTTTTAGTAGTAGTTTTAGTTTTCTTTTTTTTTTTTTTTTTGTTAGTTTTAAAATAGTAATTCTATATTATGCTATTGTATAATTTGGTATTGAAGTTACAAATGATAATATTCAAATACAAATGAGATAATATTGCCATCCTGTGTTAGCACTAGGGAATAAATCAGTTAACTTACCAAGTGTGAGAGCGAGGTAAAAGCATCAGCATTACCTAGTTCTTTATGCAGAACCTTTGAGGACCCATTACTCCCTGAGTTGTGTCGTGTGTGTGAGAGAAAGAGAGAGAGAGAGAGAGAGAGAGAGAGAGACCGAGAGAGACTGGAGGAGAGAGAGAGAGAGAGAGAGAGAGTATGAGACATGCAAGATCATCTCTTTTATTATAATATCATTTTTATATAACATCAAAGTTGTGTTATGTCATCTCAGGGGACATTGTCATAATCTGTCTCCTTAATCATATCAAAGTCAACACTCTATGAACATTATCAATAAAAACTATTAACATACTACTACAGGAAATAAACTGAACTCTTCACAGAATATTGTAAAAGAATAATTGCTGTCATAAACAAACATACTATCACATTAAATGGTCATAGTCCATAACATTAAATGTAGATGTAGACATGTTATATGACAATCACGTCAAACAGTTCAAACATTTGCTAAAATTAGATGTACATCTACATATATGTATATGTACTAACAATCAGGCCAAATGATGTGGTTTTCAGAGAACTATGTTCCAAAGGGAAGTGAGCCGTCAGTATATTGGGAATAAAGAGGGAATGTTGGAAAATACTTGGAAATAATGGTTATCCAGTGATAGAAGAATGAGGTGGAACCTACACTGGGAGGAGAAAAACTATTAAACCAATATGATCTATCACAGTAGAGTCTATACAATGATCTAACCTAAGTAAGCTAATGACATCATTATATGGACATAGCTACCTCTAAGAGATCACTGGTGGTAAGTACTGATGTTTACTAGTCTAGAGTTCATTTCACTAGTCTAGACATTACATAACAATAGGCTATGTAGTCAGACCAATGATGTCATTACTAGCTCAATTAAAACAATCATAACTATATGGTTGCTACCCTTATGAACATCTGCACTTACCACAGCAATCCTAGCATAGTAGCTCTATACAAGTTAAAATCTGTACTTACCACAGATAGCTATTAGTAAGGTCTAGACTATAAACATACAGTACTTACCACAATGACCTAGGATAGCTACCATTTAGACCATTGAGCATCAATACCAATCCACAGAAAAGATAGCAAGCTCTAGAAATAGTGAACTTCTGTATTACCACAGTGCATGACCTAGTATGTACAATGACACAAATGTATCAATCATAGTTCTATAGTGACTATTAGGAAACACAGAATAATATTCCACAGACAATAATTAACAAACCAATGTACATATTTTACATGTATTATTGGGCTTGGACATGACCATAACTGTAATTCTGGTGAGAAAATGGGCCCTTTCCAAAGGTTGTTAGCAAAAGAGAGGGCTTTAATTAGATTCATTACTTTTATCTAACAATAGTTGGATGAATAGAATAGTGTGAATGGATTTAAAAGGGACAAAATGGACTGTACAATAGACACCACAACCGAATCCTCTTTTCTTTGTTATTTATTACCATTTAGCAGAGGTGACAAAGGTGGAGAGAAATAACACACACACAAATGGTAGGGTAAGGTCCACTAGTCAATCCTATGTTATTGTTACACGTACCTTGTAATTCAGCAAATCCATTCATAGGAACTTTTGATGTCCCTGTTACAAATTGTAATAAAGTGCACGACCTTCACTGTCATATTTTCAACAGCCTGTGTTAGATAGATAAATAAATGACATATAGATGGGCTGATGGATAGATAGAATGGATATATGGATGGACAATACCTTCCAAAACCAAAACATACATTATCATTAGCAGGTATCATTTTTGATAGATAGAGTGTTTCTTCCAATCCTCAATATTAATATCACCTAATCCACAACATCACATACTAAAAAAAAGAGGATATATTTCCCACCCTATTGTTCTGGAGATCACTACTTCAGTAAAATAATAAAATCTAAAATCCATATTCATGGTCCAACATCTGGTAACATTTGATATACTCTGTTCTGGTTTATTACAGAAAAAATATATCCAAAAATTCTGAGAACAAATATTTTATTTACTTCTAATATTTATTACCTCTAATTCTCTTCACAAAAACTTTTAAATAGCCAAAGGAAATGAACATCACTGAAGCCCTAAGTGGGTTTGTGTGATTTGAATACAAAAAACAGTAACAATAATTACTTTTTTTAATTGCTTCCATTTGCTTGGAAATCCTGTCTTCAAATCGCCATTTCATGAGAAGTCTAAGATAGAATATGATAAGTTAATGAGGGGGTGTGGTCTTACTGACATATTCAATTTTGTTTTCCTTACAACATCAAGATCTCCTCATTAGGTTTAAGATCCACCTCTTCTACCTAAAATGGATAAATAATGGACATACATTATGTCTAAAAATGGAACAGATAATGAACTACTAATGGAGATATACAATGTCTACAATGATCAGAATGATAATGAACTATTAAGGAACATATAATGAACACCAAATGGACATATAATATTTAAAATGGACAGATAATGAACTACTAATAGACATACATAATATTTAAAATGGACAGATAAGGAATACCTAATAGACATACATAATATTTAAAATGCGACAGATAATGAACTACTAAGGACATATACAATGTTCAAAATGATCAGAATGATAATGAACCACTTAAGGGACATATAATGAACTACTAATGGACATATAATGAACCATAATGGGGACATATACAAAGGACATCTATTCATTGTATATAGCCATAAGTAGTTCATTATCTGTCCATTAATTAGTCATTATTTGTCCATTAGTAGTTCATTATCTGCCCATTATAGATGATAACGGATAATAAAATGTTGTAAAATGGGGACCCCCCAGATAATTAAACTTACTAATGGACGCATAAAAATGATTACAATAGATTCAATATATTACCTGTCCTAAAAATTCCCTTATAGCTGTGAAGGTGAGACATAGAGGTTCAGGATCATTTTCTAAAATATATTTGACACTGTTATAAAATCAGAATCTACTGCTCATAATCAGATATAGTTATTGGTCTACCCAAAATAATTTTGTAAAATGGCCGCCCATATAAAAAAAGCTATTAGAAAAAAAATTAATTGTGAACATGTGAAAACTCCACCCACCATCAATTTAATTTCTTGTGAAAGATGGCCATGGCAAAAAAACACGCCCAATAAATCTGAAATACCTTCTAAGTGATGTTCATTACAAAACCTGAGTCAGGATTAACTTGAAGAGTGTAATTGTCACTATAAGAGACCCTATAGACTAAGAGAAAAGTGGGTGTGGCACTTACACTTGCAGCATGATTCAAAGAGTCCATAATATGGATTTAACATTTCATGTGATTAATAAAAAGAAACCATTCCCTGACACACACAACATTATGAAACATATTGTGATAAAGTAGTACTACTAGCTAGGGACCCGCCATAATCCAGACCAGTTTTCACTCCCAATTTTATACTACAATCGACATTTCAAGTGCTGACTTTAATTCTTTACCCCACTTTAACCCCATTATAGCACGATTGAGAATCTAAAGATGTGGATCACGTCCGTTCGAACTGGGTCTATTATTTCAAATGTGGTGGCAAGTTTTCTAAGTAACAGAATGAGTGGATTAACAAGTCCCAACATAAAAACTAAAAGCTAATAACAGGGTTTTTTGCTTTGGAGATTTTTTTGAAAACGCTTCATACTTTCCTTATTAATCTCTATCATATGCTGGCATAGCCTAAAATAGATGTACAAGTTAATTAATGAGTGGGGTGGTGAACTCACTGCTTGTTTTTGTGTGTTGTTGTTTGATAATTCTTGGATTTCCCATTGAGTAGATCGTGTGATCTATACATGTGACAATCACATGATAGTCATGTGATATAGTAAACCTTACTATGATCAATGAAGAAATTCCGTCCGTCAGCCAATAATTTAACTTCCAGCCAGGCTAATCAATTAATAATTAATTAATTAATTATAATCGTTAACTGACCGGTAATGGTCCAAGAGCTTGGTTGCGTGAGGGGCGTGGCTTGGTTTCTGTTGTGGGAGTAAGCTGTTGAGGGCGAAGGCCAGGTTCTGGATCTTTTTTTTGGAAGTGGTCTGTTCTGCATGTTTAAAATTTGGGGACAGGCGGGTTTTGATGGTGATGAGGTGAGCACGTGGTTGCCTGGGTGGAGGTCTTAAGGGGGAGGAGTCTCAGATAATGGAGCAGGAATATACATTTGGAGAGAGTGGAGAAACACTGTTAGCTCGAGACGTGGATGGAAACTAGAGAGAGAGAGAGAGAGAGACCCTTAATAATACTTTGTTATAGACAAACCCAAGTTGTTACACGAGGAGTTATGGTCAACATAAAATACAACGTCCATTTGATGCAGTCTAGCTTCCCATCCTGGAGGTAAGTCATTCATTATACTAGCAGGGGGGTCGTCTCTATTATAGAACATTTAAGTTAACTAATAATTTATATATGTCCATTTTTTTTGTACCGGTTCAATGGCACACTGACAGTCCCTTTTGAGGAGATGGGGGTTGCTAATTATAATAATTATAATATTAATTAGCATAAATTTACTTAGATCTTACCCCTGGTGAAGGGGCGTGGCTGTGGGAGAAGCAGTGGAGAGGGTTGTAGCCATTTCTGTCTGCCGATAACAAGGGAATTTTGACTTGGAGAGCTTGAAAGTGAGTTCTAATAACGAAACAAAATTAATTAAGTGGTGTGGGTTACACACCTCTGGTTCTGAAGTTGGTATTCTACGTCTCATAGTATGAGCAAATTGTCTGCGTCTTTTTCAAGTTCAAATTGAGCTCTTGATTCTTGTACACTAGGTTGAGTCGGACGTTGCCATTGTGTCGACGATTAATATGATCAATGAAAAAAAACTCTCCCATTAGCGTCCTAGTGGGTGTGGCAAGTAACATGATCAAAGAGAATAACAACCATACCACTCTTTGTTCCCATCCAGATGGAAGCACATCTTCTTCTTCTCGTCGTCCTTTCAACTACAATCCATCCATCACCAGATATGGTAGTCTGCATTATGATGTAATAATAATTTATAATATCATTGGACTTACTGACGATTTAAACCATTAGGTTTGGATGGTGCAAAGATGACGTAATTGGTTGTCCTTGCGCTCCAGGTACCAATTGAGATAATCAATGAGTAATAAAAGGATTATTCCTATTTAACATATATACCTAAATTCATTTGTTTGTGAGCTAGTAGGACGTTGTGATCGATATTTGATGAGGTGTGGGTGGGGACAGCAGGGGGAGGAGCAGTTGGGTCAGGATCATTATAAAACAATAGCTTCAATTTATGCTTCCACTGACGTGAGGACTTGGCACTGTGAGAAAAAAAATGAAGGGTATATCAACGTAAAACTATGGTAATACCTCCTTGCTCTAAGATCGATACTGTGAGGTCGTCCATGTTGAAGAAATATTACTTTTCTCCTCTAAAGAAGTGTCGTCACAATGATGCAATACAAAACCACAACTACCTCTATCGGGTATTGTGCTAATTTAATTATGACTCTTCCAAGGAAGTTATCACGAGTCTAGATAAAGGGTTTGTGTTATCAATTAAAGTAGGGGGGCTTACCAATCTATTAGCATCATATACTTAAAACAACATCATATCTTGACTGAAGTTGATCTAAAACAGGACATTATAACATATGTATATCAATGTCAATGCCAATATATGGTAATTAGCCCCTATGTCACCAAGAATATGATGATAAATAGTCTCTTTTACCAAAAGTACAATGCATAATAGATTATTATATGGACAATGAAAGCATTCTTGTGTTAATCCACCCACTATGTCACTATATAAGAATTTTTTATATGAGTTAGATTTATTGACTTACATCTCAATTCTAATTTTTCATTCCATTCTGGGTTTCTGGTCTACAAAGAAAACAATCAAATAAAAAGAGTATGATGATATTATTATAACTCTTTTTCTTTGTTTTTGTTATTTTGTGACTTTGTTTTTTACCTCGTCTCACAACTGACTTAAACATATGGATCACTAAACAAAGTGTTGCTTTGTTCTCAAATCACAAAGGTTACAATATATTGTGGTACTAAGTCAATTAAAATATAACTACCACAAACAAAGTA